>NC_062969.1:35547046-35670046 GCF_023119035.1 Salvia hispanica | reverse complement strand
ATGGACAGAATTGGAGTCATTTCTTGGCATTTCTAACAAAGCGAACACATCCTTAATCAACCTTTTTAATTTAGTTGCATTTTCATGCTATGGGAAAAGATAGATTACTTTATAGCACGTGAATACATGAAAATGGGCAGCTGGAATCTCTCTTACTGAACAAGTAGTAGTACTCGTATTATAAAGTACTATGGTGGGTCCCAGCTTAAATAATTAACCTTGTTTAGTTACAACTTAGCTATCAAAACAACTCATTCTAAAAAAATGAAAACAAAGTATTTAGATAAAATAAAAACACTTTGCTATCAAAATAGATGCAATTTTAATCTTATCGGTCATAATTACTTCACTTTCTCAATTTGTTCTTTCCTGCTTAAACAAATGAATGCATTTAATCAGTTGTCACCAAATGTTAGTACTGTTTCACCTCCTATTTAAAAAACAAGTGGAATCTCACTTTAAGTAGATGGTATTTCCTTAGTCTTGCTAAAAATAAATTATTTTTTGGCATAAAATTTTACAGAAAATTTTCATTTTTAATGGACAACTTAAAAAAAATATATTAATTTTTAATAGAATAAACGGAATATATTAGTATTTAATTTAGTGAATTTGAATTGAACTAAGTCATGTTTAAATTTAATAGAATTAGAGACTATCCTAATACTCCAAGAGTCCAAGTAGTTCCTATATTAAAAATCGTGCATGTGAGTTGACCAACACCAATTATGAGGTTAATGTTTGATGTCAAAGGTTTTAGGTTCGAATCCTTTGTAACTATGAATGATCTTTAAATTTAATTCCCCCATATATATTAAGCTAGTTTTTTGTCTTTTATTTTATTGTTTTGTTCGTTCCTCCTCCCGATCAATTTATTATCCATCCAATATGTGAGTCACATAAATCATAATGAATAAACTAGAAGATTTGTATTGGTGCCTCGGTCGAATGATGGTAATTGCAAGCAACACAATATCTAGAATCACAAATCAATTCATTTTTCAACTTTAAATTTGAAGGGACTATGTTCGTTTTCTTCTCTCTTCTGATTTGTGGAGCTACAGGTAAAGTTGGTAGTACAATTACTATTTGATTAAAAATGTAATTTCTGAAAAGTAGTACAAATTAAAGCCCAATCCATTTAATTATTGGAGGCCCAACAAAAGACTTATGAGTCAGAATGTGAAGGCCCAACAAACTACTTCTTCTTCTTATCTAGAGGAGTAATAATAGTATCAGCTCAAACAAAAATTGAGAAACCGGGTGAAACATAAGCTAAAAAAAATAGGCGACGGCCACTTAATCACCGCCGTTTATTCCTTGGTCAGTTAATCCGTCCAATATCAGTTTACACATTTGTTAATTTTGCAGTAAAACCCTTTAATTCACTTTGTCATTCTTTTTCCTATAAACTCATTAGTTAATTCCCAATTCAATGGTACAGGAGTAGATATTTTCCGTTGTGTAAAGTTGGAGAAAACAAGAAATGGCTGACCACTCCGACGATTTAGACGAACTTCTTGACAGTAAGAGGAAGAACCCCTTTTATTTGTTCTCTTTGATTTTGTATTTATTTTGATGAATATGGAGAGGGGCAGAACACCAGCCAGTTGATTTTGTGTTACTTTTTCAAACAATTTTCAGCCGCTTTGGATGATTTTCAGAGCCTTAATCTCGCATCTTCTGCTCAAAGGTACAAACTTTATCTATTTTATGTGATTGGATTGTAGAGAAACAATTGGATTGAGCTTTAAGTTTTTGTTCTGGCTTGTGATTGATTAAGGATTACTATTATTATTTATCTATTTTGCTTCTGGATTTCTTTCATAGAGATAGGTATACTGATATTTCTTTTGTGGGATTATAGATGTGTAGATGATGGAGGGAACAAGGTAGAGGGTTGTACATTGACTAGTGGGAATGTTCAAGGGTTAGGAATGGGGTTGCCTGATTTGAAGACCAAGAAAAAGGGTAAACAAAAGGTACCACTACCACCGACAAAGCAAGAATCACACATCACGGATGCACTTGATCAGTTGAGGGAGCAAACTAGGGAGGCGGTGAAAGGCTTGGAATCGGTGTCTGGGCCTCGGCCCCCGTTGGCTGGAGATGGCTTTGGTGCAGACCCAATGATGGAGGATTGGGTCAAGCAGTTTGAGGAGCTTGCAGGCACACAGGTTAGTGTGGCTTGCTAAATTTGATCTAGTTTATGGTTTTTTGTTGATGCACTTTGCCGTTTCATAAGTGGAGTTTTTTTTATTTTTTGGGGTTCTGTTTAGTGACCATTCTCGAGCTGAATTTTGCTGCAGCCTGCTAATGGTTTATTGTGATAGAAAGAACTTAGTCCTTCACTGGAGTTGCATTGAAACTAACATTTTTATTGTTAAAATCAGGATATGTGTAGGTATTAGTTCTTACGTAATTTCAAACTTTTCATATTTCCTACCATCAAAGCTCCCAACCTTTTTGGTAACATTTGTATCTCCTTCACTATAATTGGAAAATGCTGTAAGTTGGCACATTTATGGTTCACACCTTGCCAGGCTTTTACTTGTAATAATGTCAATAATTTGGCAAAAGCATGTTGTTAACTTAATAACTTCAACTAGGACTGATGGTGTGAACATATTTGATGAATTCAATCTTTTATGGTTTTTATCTCCCTGTTAGACATGGATATCGACTGTACAAGATGTGAATGTTTGTGAGTCACTATGACCTTGTGATCGGAACTGTTGTTCCTAAGGTCAATGACTCAATGGATGGGCTTGGGCAATATGCTTGATTGTGTAATTCTTACATCTAGTATGCATAATTAATTGGGTAAATCTAATCATGTATACTTGGTATTCTTTGGTATGTTGGGGTATACTATCTAGGGAGGATCTTTTGATGTTCCTTTTCCCATCAATTAGAGAATTCTATTGTTGACTTACATAAACATCATGGGAAAAAACCCCAACCCAACTTAAGAGTTTTGCAGGGCTGGCTAGTTGTAATCTTGTTGTGTTTTGTGTTGATACGATAACGGCACAAACACAATAAAGATGGTGTTCTCGTCAGCAGTACAACAGTTTTTTAATTAAATAATTAAAATAAACTCAAGTACATGGCAATATATTTTAACAGCCTCCAAAGTGATAAAATATACAAATATTTAATTGAAAAATAATTCAAATTTACTATCGTGGAGAACGATAGTGACACATGCACAATAAGCCTAAGCACTAACACATTAATTTTGTGCCTTTCGGAGTTGTAGTATAAGTGTATTATACTGTGTTAAGATGTGACTTCTAGAGTAGTAGAGTGACAGGGTATTGATTTTACCTGTATGGTTAAAAGCACCACACATGTCAATGGATGAATGCAATCACGCATAGCATGTAGATAAGGTATCAACTACATGTTTTAAGTAGAACATGAAGTGTGTCCCTCAGTGTCCATTGCCACAAACTTCCGATATATCTTGTTGTAACATTGACTCAATATTTATGCATATGATACGAATCGGGCGTCTTATACTGATATGGTCATTTCCTGCATAAGTTGCATTTGTTCAGTAGTTTGTTATGATTTTATTAATTATTAATTGTTAGTTTTTTATTTTGTCAATGAGTCTATTAGTTTAATAAGATAAGTACTCCTTCCGTCCCACTCAAGATGGCCACTTGTATAAATACTTGATATTTCTTTTTAAATTTTCCTTCTCATTTATGTTTTAGTTCATCTAAGAGTGATACACGTGTACTCTGGCCTCTTATTTGCAGGATATGGAGTCAATTGTAGAAACCATGATGCAACAGCTCCTATCCAAGGAAATCCTTTACGAACCTATGAAAGAAATTGGTGAACGCTACCCAACATGGTTGGAAAAGAATAAATCTGAACTGACACATGAAGAGTACACCCGATATTCGAATCAATACCAGTTTATTAAAGATCTGAATCAAGTGTATGAAGCCGAGCCTGAAAACTTCAACAAGATTGTTGAGCTTATGCAGAAAATGCAAGACTGTGGTCAACCACCCAATGATATCGTGCAAGAGCTTGCCCCAGACTTTGATCTATCGAATCTCGGACAATTGTAAGCATATATTAATTTCCTGTTTCTATTCTAAATATTTTTAGGAGGAATTCATTAGTTTAGTGTAGCACATCAAGAACATGGCATTTCCGTTTCCATACTAATAATGTTGTAGTTTGAGTTAGGATTCTAGCTTTAATTTTGGGAAAAAAATGTTGAAGCGAATGCATTGGTATGTACCAAAAAGCATATCATAGTGCTGGAGAGTAGAGATTTGAGACGACATGTTCGAGCAAATTCAACTGCTCATAATCTGCGTAGTTGTTGCAATTAATTCTTAAACAGATAAAGGAAAATTAGGTGTTCAAATCCTTGTGTACATTTTAGCTTGTGGATAACAGTAGTGAATGCACGGGATTGTTGGTCCATACGTCTGATGAACCTATTTCGTAGTTCCTGAATAATTTTAAATTTTTGCTTGTATCTAGTTTTTGGCTGTTGTAAACTTCTTTTCCTTCACTTGGCAAATGTTTCTTGATTTTACTTAGGTGATTGAGTTATTGTGTTTTGGTGTTGCAGGTCGCCAGAAATGTTCGAGTCTCAACAGAATTGCCGTATCATGTGAGAGAAGATACAAGTGTTGAGAAGTTGAAAATTATGAAATATAGGCATGTCCTCAGATTAATGTTCTTTTACATTAGTTTTCAGCTATGTTTGAATATTTTCAGCATACTGAGTTACCGGAGAGGATCACGAGCTACTCATGGTTTTTCATTGCGAGAAAGGTATATTGTCCGAGCAAGAAAATGGTGCTGCCTTAAATATATTAAAAAGCGAAAGGGTTATTGCTATTTCCTAGACCTTATTTTCTTATCTTTTCATAGGTTCACTTCATCACTCATCAAGATTTGCTCAATATTGCAACACAGTATTGCTTTTTTGGCACCCGAATGCAATCTAGAATTTGTTCATAAGAACAGACTGATTCACTTCCCCAGCAAGTTTTATTTTAATTAACGTCAATTGGAATTTTTTAGTAATTGTGCGAGTGGGATACTTGTTTTTGACCAAAAGTTGTCTCATCACACTGCAAACTTAGAGCAATCTAAATGCCTTGGACTGACAAATCACATCGAGTCACCTGAGTTTCTTGTAAAGTTAAAAATGAAAAGTTTCTTGTAACGGTTGTCGTCACTTGGGCCAAGTGGAGTTTCTGTCGAAACTCACTCAACCGAAGTGAGGTTCTCTGTATGGATAACAGGATAGGACCGAGTGGAGCTTGGATACAAACTCACTTGACTAGAATGGTGAATGTCAGCTAGAATAAGGTCGAGTGGGTCTAGAAGTCAAATACCACTAGACCAAGTGAGAATCGCTGGATCTTACCAAATGTCCGTTCTTTCGTCCTTTTTGCTCGTTTTGACCCACTATCTCTCACACAATTTCAACAAACTCGTCAAATTCATTTACTGCGTAATCGGTTGGGAACTTGGAATCTCATGTTTCGAGTTATAAAACCTTACAATGTGCACATCAAACAACATAAATTCTATAAAATTACAAATTCATTCCTACAACATTATTGACTAATAATGGCTTGCTAAATTATTAGCCGGCCCAAATAGCCCGCTAAATTTACATGGTTAGGGCTGAAAATTTCTAGCCCGTTAAAATTACAGTCCGATTAGCCCGCACCCGATTAACCCGCAACCCGTTAGGGCCAGACTCAAAAACCCAATGGGCTGGCCCGGAAATCAGATAAAATTTCTATCGTTCTATTTGTTTGACTCTAATTCGACACTTCATCAGTTATTTTATAATATAGATTACTTAAAGAATAACTTTCAATTTTATATATTAAATATATAAATTATATATTAAATTTTTATTAACATAATAATAGATATATAAATTAGAAACTTCAAATTCACTAAAAAAATATATTTAAATTTTAAAACATGCTTTAAAATTTCTTGATGTTTATGTTTTATTTTGCATAAATCTCAAATATTAGTATTTGATCATGTTTATGTTTGAGTTTAAGCATATATCTCAAATTTATCATAATTAAATATTTTACATTTTATAAACATAACTAATTTTCACCATTATTTATTGGATTGATCGCACGTTAATTTTATCGGTAGCAACCCGATTAGCCCGTTAGGCTAGCCCGAAACCTGAGCTTTTAGGGTTAGGCCGTTAGGGTTGAACTTTTATAACCCGAAAAAATCACAGCCCGATTAGCCCGCACCCGATTGACCCGCAATCCGAATAGGGTTGGCCCGAAACCCGATGGGCTGACCCAATTGACATCCCTACTACAAAGTGATTGACAAAGAATTAAATAACACGTATCAAATTTAATTTCCAAATGGCCAAATCCATTAATCCAATCGGGGTGTGTCGTTATGGTAAATCGTACCAAAAAGATCATACCATATACTATATCAAAAATTCGATATGATAAAAACCATACCTTTCCTTCATTAAAATTTTTGGTATATCGAATTTTTCAATATAGTCAAATTCAATCCTGTACCGCTTATTTTTGGTTTGTCATACTGAAATTCAGTATATTGGAATTTTATGGCTTACTGAATTTCGATACTATATATTGCACTGTCGTTACACCAAGTATAAATATATTCGTTATTCATGCTATATAGCATTTTTACGGTATATATTGATGGGGTGCACTATGGTGACACCATAGTTAAAATGACAACCTAAGCAAACTATTTGTGATATATATGCAAGCAACTCGGCATATGGTTCAAAGCAATCTGCGATATGAAATCGGAGCACTATTGTGACACCATAGTTAAAATGACAACTTAGGCAAGCAATATGCTATACATAGGCAAACAATCCGCTATACATAGACAAACAACTCGTCATATGGTTCCAAGCAATCTGTAATACGAAATAATCAAGCAATCTGCAATACATAGACAAACAAGCCTGCCACGTGACATGCTAAGGTTGAATCTGCTCATAAATCTAATGGCTTCATTGGTGGTAGGTTATCATTTTAATTTGAGTTGTCATTTTAGTATAACCCTATATTGATATCAACATATATACGGTATATCTTAAATTAAGGGGTATATACCAAAATTTCAGTATGCCGTGATATACCTTGGTATATGAAAAGTCATAAAATTACCATACCTAAATCTTTTGGTACACTATCATACCGTACCGAAAATCAAGGTATACATATTTTTCTTTACGCAAAGTTTGATATATATTAGTAGTATTTTGGTATTTTTTTGCCCTTCCCTACTCTTGCTTATACTCTATGTTTTGTACAAATCACGCCATAGGGTAGTGATAAAATGCAAACTCATATATTGTACTAACTCCAAACTTTTCAACACAATATCAACACAATATAAAATTTTAAGATTATGATGTCAACACAACATCAATCATTGGACCACTGGCGTATCCAGTGTAGTACAAAAATACGATTTTGTATTATATATTGTACCATTTGTTAAAAAGCTTCAGTGGCGCAGCGGTAGAACGCGCCTCTTTCCTTCTCTGTGACGTGATTTCGATTCCAGGCGGCCTCATTTTTATTCTTGTATTATGTCCTTTATTTTGGAGTTATATTGTACTCCTACATTTTATTATTGTATTATGTCCTTTATTTTGGAGTTGTACTGTACTCCTACATGAAACTTGAGAGTATTTTTGCTGTAATTTATTCTTTTCTTCTTCTATTTTATAGTGATTATATTTTTATTTATATGGAGACTTTCAAGTGTTTTTATCTATAGATTACTATGTTTATGTATATTTTTTCAATATAATATCAATAGTTTACTTAGAGTATTTTTTTATTTTCAAAAAGATTTACTTTTCAAAAAGATTTATATGGAGTATATAATTACTATTATATTTATATTTTTATATTCACAATTAATGAAATGAACGAAAAAGGAGCAATAATTCCTCTATATCAAAGTAAATATCGCACTCCCGAATCAAAAATCCTGCATATGCCAGACATTGTGTTGACATTGTTTGTTGCTATTATTTTATCAACTGTTGATATTTTCTAATACTCCAGATAATAGTTTGGAGTTTGTACAATATTTAGAGTTTGCATTTGATCACATTCCTCACACCATAAGGCCATGTTTGGTTGGCGGAAAAGTAAAGTTGGCAAGGAAAATGATTCCTGGGAAAATGAATCCCGGGAATATGATTCCTAGTAACTTTACTTTCCTGTGTTTGGAAAATATCAAGATTTTAAATTTATATTTAATTTAAACACCAAACTAAAATATAATTATTATTATTTATTTATAAAAAAAGAATAATATTGTAATTTTTTTTAATAAATTATAAATACAAAAAATATATTATTATATTTATTATTACGATGTATAGTTTAAACATGGATTATTCATTATAATATATAATAATGTAATTATAATTATAGTTACATGGAGTATTATAATGATTTATTATATAAATAAATATAATAATTATTATATTATAATTATAATATTTACGGATATTATAATTGAATAAATTTTATAAATTAAAATTGCACTATGACTTTATTGATTAATTTTTAATTTATAAAATATAATAATAATTATTTTTTATACAATTTTATATTATATAAATATATTTTAATTATTAATTATTAATAAATTATTAATTACTATTATGAATTATTATAAAATATAGTTATAATTATGATAATTTTAATTATAGTTATTTATTATAGTGAAATTAAGTATTATTTATAATTTTAAATTATTTTTAAAACATTGTAATTAATAATAATAACAATAACAATAACAACAACAACAACAACAACAACAACAACAACAATAATAATAATAATAATAATAATAAAACTATACTACTATATTGCTTAAATATGTAAGAATCCTAAAACTGAAAAAAAGAATACTTAAGAAAAGTTAGAATTCAGAATCATGAAAAGTTGTAGTAACTTTCCTTATTCTCGGATTCTGATTACTTTCCCAGTTTGATTAAAAATCGAAATAAACACAAGAATCTAAAATTTAAAGAATCAGTTACTTTCCCTGACAGAATCCTGACAACCAAACATGGCATAAGCGTATGTGTTCTTATGGAATTTGAGTATGCTAACACTTTTCTTATTTGTTGCTAGGCTTAATTTAATTAATTCTCTCTCCGTCCACAAAGAGTGAACTATTTCTTTTCTCGTTCGTCCCTAAAGAGTATGAACTTTCTAATTTTGAAAAATTCAAACAAACATACTACCCCTACAAATCATTTTATTTACAACTTGTACCATTACCATTAACACTTCTACCATTATAATAATATAGACCCACTCTAACATTATTTCCACTACCCTACCTCTCTCTCTTTACTTTACCCCTCATTTATTAAAATCCGTGCCGAACCCAAAGTTCATACTCTTTGGGGACGGAAGGAGTACTAATTAATTATATATAATTATATATGCTTTATATATTTGATAGAAACTAATAATTCTATTTTATATAAAACTACAATAGATTTATCTATTTTTATTCGTATATATTTTATTCAAATATAACATTTTTATGTATATGTTAAGTACACGTGTGTTTATGTTGATGAAATTGTAACCACATATTGCTCATCTATATACACCCTATTAATAAGTAGATATTCTCAAAGCATACAATATTTTACACCTTATCCTTCCTAAATAAAATAAAGTGTGCCCTTGAAGTTGAACAGCATCAAATTGCTCATACCAAATCATCTACTTTTCACTTTCCCATCTTGCCCCTCCAAATGCACAGTGAGGAAAAAGAACTTTTTAAAAAAAATTCACCCTCACCTCTGCCGCCATATATTCTGCATTGCTTATCACATCTTGTTTATCCCAGTGATGGCCGATTCATCTCAATTAGTAAACTGTGCAAGGTTTGGCGGAAATCGGGGGAATAAATGCTGCCTGCAACGAGTAGAGGTGTCATGGCCGGTTTCCAGCTCATTGTTCGTTGGTAACGCTTCCTGTTAGAGAGCTTTTATTGAAGACGAAAATGGTGAGAGGCACAGAGAGAGGTCGGAGGGATTGGAATTTGTTGGAAGATTTTGGTACACAGGGGCAATTATGTCATTTAGTGGGGTGCTTGATCTGGCTTAATCAATTATTTGCAGTTACATGAAGACGAGAGAGAAACCGATACAACATTATTTTTCTTGTTGCTTCGGGTATGTTCTTCCTCTGTTTTTTCTTTGATAACTATTCGATATTCACGATTTTTTAATCAATGCTCGGTATTTGTGTTCAATTTTGTGGTTTATTGATGTTTCTCTTCATTCAGAGGAGTGAAAATGGGAAGAGCTCCGTTTTTGACGCAGTGTGATTCTGTGTTGTTAGACAGCTCCTGTGATCTTGTATAACTAGCGGGAATTGTTGCTAGATTCATCTTTAAGTAACGGACTTAGAGTGAATTTAACTTCTGATTACTTGTTTATCGTTATTGAATTGCTGCGGAGAGTGTTTTAGTACTCGATTTTTGAGTCTCGTTAAATATGGCAGCAAAAGCCTCTCAAAAGGAAAAATGTCTGGAAAATGAAATTGGATGAATTGAATGTATGTCTATTGAAATAGAATAGTGGGATGATAGTATCTTCTTAAACGTCAGGAGTCTGCTCTCTGCAAGAGCTGCTTAAGTGGATGCTTATAGAATTGGGTGAAAAGTAGTTGAGCTATGGCATCTTATATTGGTGCTTCAGTCCATTCCAGGTAAGAATGCATGATAATGGCTCAGTTTGAAGTTAGTAGCATGTTTTCTTGCATGGGATGCTGAATACTTGTTTTTTTTATGCCAGTTACTTAAGCTACCTTTTTCTTGGGGAGCCAAATGGAACTCGAATATCTAAAGGTTCTGCTTCTCCGGCTGCTGTTATGAGAAACAGTGCCAAAAGCAAGGAATCAGGACCTGGAAATCCAAAAACAATGGCTTCCTGTCTGACACTTGCAAAAAAAAATCAAATTTTGAAACTTAGGAGCTCCTTAAGACATTTTGCTATCACATACCCGGACAATGTAAATGTTGATAGGGAATATTTTAAAATTCCTGGGACAAGGAAGTCTATGGGTGCAAGAACCAATAAAATGTTGAGTTTATGCAGGTGCATTTTCTTTTCATTCCCTGTGCTACAGTATATGCTTTTACTTCCCGATTTCTCTTTAAGTGCATTCTCCTTCATATAGTCTGAAAAGAAAGAGATGTTAAAATAGTAATAGTGATCAACATAATTGGGGTGGTGCCTGATGTATTGGGAACAATGGCACATCATGGCAGGAATATTGTGGTTGGTTGTAAGTGTTGAAAAGCATTTTAGCCCACAAGTCCTTAAGTGACGTTTACTAATAATTGGAGTATACAAGTTTATTATCATGGAACCCATAAGGACAAGACTAGAAAGTTATGTTGAACAGCATAGAAAATTATGTTGAACCGCATAGAAAATAGGTCTCATAGAAGACTGCCAAGTTTATATCTAAACTGTGAACATAAAGGAGTACCAAATATGGAAATGAACATAAAAATACTTAACTGTACTGTGAGCTCTAGTATGGAAATCTAGTTCCTCACTTTGAAATGTTAAAATTGGCCAGGCTATGCATGGTTGGTTTTCACCAGATAAAGTCTTACAAGTTTCTTTTAACAATACGATCAAGCACAATGAGTTGTTAGCAACACTTTCTTTCTTTTACTCACATCTTCTATTATGCTTAGTAAATGTTTCAAAGAACTCTTGCAAGTACTGCAAAGCCATCCAACATTTCCCCTATAAACTACTCCCTCCGTCCGCGAATAGGAGTCCCGTTTTTCCATTTTAGTCCGTCCGCGAATAAGAGTCCCGGTTCACTTTTTCCATAAATGTCAATAGGGCCCCACCTTCCACTAACTCATTCCACTCACATTTCATTTAAAACTAATATATATAAGTGGGACCCTTATTCCCCTAACTTTTTTCCACCCACTTTTCTTAACATTTCTTAAAACCCGTGCTGCCCATGAATGGGACTCCTAATGGCGGACGGAGGGAGTACATGTTTACAACAAAGGGTGGTCTTGGATTTTTTCTGGTTGGGATATTATCTCTCCTTAAACTCATTGTCTAATCATCTTCGTGGAAAGGAAACCCCTTTCCTAGAATTTGATTCATTCCTCTTAATTTCTCATCCTATGTGTACATTGTTTAAAGGGGTGTACATATGAATTTTGGATGTTGCATACTGTTATGAACAATTCTCTTTGTTGTGACAGGCAACATTACTCCTCAACTGAGAAATGCTATATGCAAACTTGTGGGCTTTGTTTTTAAAATTCTTGTTTCACTGTCAAAATCACGATCTATTGTTCTTAAAAGGTTGTTGCAACATCTTTATATGATTATATCATTTAATGCAAGACTTCGTAATAACTTTGAAGGTGCTGGAGGATTTGTAGTTTTTATTAAAAATCTGAAATCCGCCTTTCTTAGCAGCTTTCTCATTGTCACTTCCTTGCAAAGAAGCATTTTAATTTCAAGACCTTACTGTGAATTCTGAAAGTGGCTAATCTGTATAGAGTCATTTCATTAACTGTAGGTCTTACATTGATTTGTAGTGAAATTGTTTTGTCCATTGTGTTTTCATCATGTGTGGTATGGAATAAGTCACTGATTAATAAGCCTTTTGTAGTTGTAATTGGAGTATTCAGTGTCCAAGCATAAAAAATTGTCTTACAACTGCTTGCTTTTCTAGAGTTTCTTTCTTTTGCTTTCTTTTTGGTTTTGGTCGCTTGTTAACCGACCCTTCGTAATGATATCATATATGAATTATGAGTCTATAATTATGCTGCCTATTATGTAGACAGATGGTCTATCACCTCAGTTAACTACTTAACTAACCTGACTCCTAAAACTTATTTCTTTTCGTTATTAAAACTTGAGGGCTTTTGCATCCAGATATTCTATTTATCTAAAAAATAATTAGCCAAAAAATGTTTGTACATGTTCAGCTAGTTAAATATAATTGTGTTCTAAATTCTATGTTAACCTGCTTTTATCATGTAAAGGAATGTCAAAATGCTACTTCAAAGTAAGTTAGAATTTCTTTTGTCCCATGACAACAGTTTTTCTCACACGAGAAATCTGTCTTCTCTTATTTTCTGATCACTTGATGGAGTTACTAATCTACAAGTTGTAACAGCATTCTTAGCTTGTTTTTGTTTCTTTATCTTAACTCAACTATCTACGCCACTCTTACTTGTTTATAACTGCAGTAGAAACCCTACATTTTATTGCAAAGCAACCACCTCTGGAGATTTTTCCAGCAATACTCCTAGTCAAATGAGCCAATATGAGAAAATAATTGAAACATTGACGACTCTGTTTCCAGTATGGGTATGTCCACACCATTTTGTTGCAGCTAGCAGATGTGATTCTGCTGCTTGTGTTTGTAATATATCTTCAGAAGTAAATAATGTTTCTGAAAAAAATGTTCACATCTCTGAATTCATTGCAGGTTATTTTAGGTACCATTATTGGCATCTACAAGCCTTCGATGGTATGTTTTTTTGGTTAAGATGGATGCAATTGGAAAAGTAATTAACTGAGTATTCAACTTTGCAGGTTACTTGGTTGGAAACAGACCTTTTCACTATTGGATTGGGTTTTCTCATGCTTTCAATGGGGCTGACTCTGACATTTGAGGACTTCAGGCGATGCTTACGTAATCCATGGACAGTAAGTACTACTTCATTTTTGAACCTTAAGAACTGTTTATTAGAAGGAGATAACGTCTTACTACTTTTATCAACTTCTGTAGAATTAACATTCTCTTTTCAGGTAGGCATAGGATTTTTGGCTCAATACATCATCAAGCCAATGTTGGGCTTTTTAATTGCAATGGTACGTCTTGTTTTCTTACATGTTCTTATTTAACTCTATTATGTTTGTTTTTACTGGTAAGTTGTAACAGGAATTCGAGACAGAAATTTCTCTTAATAACAATATTGTAGCTATGTTTGTTACACTTATGTCTGTACTTGTCATAATTGGCCACAAGATGTGGTGTTATTGTAACCCAGTTGCAATACATTATGGGGAACTTGATTGTGAATCATGATTTTCCTTCACCAACTGATGCTTATCCAATTAATAATGTTATACAGACGCTGAAATTGTCTGCTCCTCTGGCAACTGGACTTATTTTGGTTTCTTGCTGCCCTGGAGGCCAGGCATCGAATGTTGCTACATACATATCTAAGGGCAACGTTGCACTCTCAGTTCTCATGACAACGTAAGCTCTAATTATGATTCTTCTACATTTTCCTATCACAATGCCATTAGGATGCCCTTTAGCTGCTTATCATGAAATCCATATACGACCGCATTAGTTGCTTTGTGATTAGTTATGCATCTCGAGTTCATTATGTGTTTGTGCATACATATAGGGTAATACTACCACGACCCTAGTGCATAACAAACAGCACTTAATATCCATCATATCCATCAGTGGTCAAGATTTGATCTCCTGTATGTCAATAGAAGCCATCTAGAATAGCAATATAAGTGTAATTTAGTTAACACGAAATAGTTAGTTAAAATTAACCACTTTCTCTCTCCTAAAAATATCTAAAACTTTGAACTTCACATAACTCTCTCAATTGAAATTATATTTTCACAAAACATATATTATCAAATTAAAGGTAATTTTATAAGGATTATAATGACATTCTTATTATATGTTTGGATGAATAAATTTGATATGTCATTAGTTTTCTCATAAAGTTACCTTTAATTTTATAGTACTTTGTAATTTTTAAAAAAAATAGAGAGTTATGTTAATTTAAAATCCATGAACACAAGAGATGAATAAACACATAAAATCTATGAACAACCAGATTAGTTGATTTGTGATTGTGTATGTGTTACATTTGTTCATTTATCTCGAGTTCATGCATTTTATGTGTTTGTTCGTAAATTTTGTGTATTTATGCTTGTAGTCTCATTTTCCAGTCTAATTTCATTCTAACAATTGCCATATTCCTATTTCCTATACGCCCAGACCCAGTCACAATGTTGGACATTGTCCAAGAATCAATTCTAGCTTAAAAAATAATTTTGAACACTGTTAAGCTGGGTGGCGTTTGTTGTATGATGGCATCTAAAGGTAAAAAGTGAAGCTATATCCAGATTAAACACAGTTTTGTTTTGGCATTGCAGCTGTTCAACCATTGGTGCTATTATCATGACTCCACTATTGACGAAGCTTCTGGCTGGTCAACTTGTGCCAGTCGATGCAGCTGTAAGCTTCCCTATCTTGGTGATTACATCTAGAAAATCCTACTATCCGGCTTATGAAACAACTTCTATCAGATCTGCTAGTCTATGACAAAAGTAAGATTGTTAGAGTAACCATACATATGATAAAGTAATTGGTCGTGGATTTGCAGCTTCATCCTGTTTATGATTTTATAATGTTAGTTGATGAAAAATTGTGATCCAAACGCCATATGATGCATTTGAATGAAACTTACTCTGCCTGCTTAATTTTTGTTAATCTAACCATGCAGGGCCTAGCTATCAGCACTTTTCAGGTTGTGCTAGTACCAACTGTTATTGGGGGTAATCTGCTTATGTTAAAATATTCAGCATCATTATACGGCAAAATCTGCTTGATCTCTTCACCATTCTAGATTTCCGCAAAGGTAGATGTTTTTTAAAATTGAATGAAACTTGTTCTCTGTTTTGCAGTTCTAGCAAACGAGTTTTTTCCAAAGTTCACCTCGAAAATAGTTACTGTTACACCTTTAATTGGAGTTATCTTGACCACCCTTCTCTGTGCAAGCCCGGTAAGTTCACAAGTTAAAAACCAATGATAAGACTCTCATATTACTTGATAAACAATCCTTTTGAAACCCCTTGTTACTGCACTCTTTTATTAGCTTCCCTCTTCTTTTACGTGTATCTTTCGTTTTCTTAGTGTGCAATAACTATTTCTTTTGTCAGATCGGGCAAGTTGCAGAAGTCCTGAAAAGTCAGGGAGCCCAATTATTATTGCCAGTGGCCTTCTTGCATGCTGCAGCATTTTTCCTTGGTTATTTGGTGTCAAAAATATCATTTGGTGAATCAACTTCCAGGACCATTTCTATAGAATGTGGAATGCAGGTATGCGTACATTCAATACGTACATATCTCTGTAAAGTAGTGGCAACCTTTTTTGTACGGGGGTGAACTTGAATAATATTTTGGTCTAAAAATGAAGCTAAAGATACCATATTCCTCTAACATGGTCTTGATCATACAAACAGAGTTCTGCACTTGGATTTCTATTGGCCCAGAAGCACTTTACGAACCCCCTCGTTGCCGTTCCTTCAGCCGTGAGCGTTGTTTGCATGGCGGTGGGTCTTGCATCAACCACCTACACTATTTTGGCCGTCAAGTGTGTGTTTTAACAGAGCTTGTGTTTTTTGCATATTACAGTTAGGTGGGAGTGCTCTTGCAGTGTATTGGAGGAACCAGCCAATTCCAGTTGATGACAAAGACGATTTCAAGGAATAGCCAATCATGATTTGTATCATTCAATTAGGAACTGCAAACGCGTTTTCCTTTTTTTATGATCATCATATTCATCCCACTTCATTTTTCTTAATTGGATGCTCCAATTTTGGCCTAATTGCTTCCTTGCTCTACTTTTATTGTCTTCTTAAATTTTAGTGGTATATACTATTTACTTTTGGGCTGATGCAGTTTTGACATGCTTTAGTGGTTAGTTTTGTGTCAGTTTGGTGATATTATCCTTCAACTACATAATCAAAAGTGAACTAAAAAGGCTCAAATCATGTGTTTCTAAATGTAAATAAGTAACTCAATCATAGATTTTTCTTAGTCTGTATCATTGCATTGTGATTGGTACTATCTTTTAGTAAGAACTTGACTGCCCCTCTGACTTGTCAAAGATTAATTGGGTGGCAATTCTCACGCAGAAGATGCATGCCAACATTTTCATTTCTTTAGACTTCAATCATGTATCTTTTTGATGTCTCCTTCAGTCACGTTCCTCCCCTTACCTTTAACTAGAGGGTGTAATGGTTCCATGTCGGAGTCTTCGTATTATTCAACATTTACCCCGACAACTTAAATGGATTGTTGTTGACCTTGTTTACAGATAGTAACACTTACCCCAACAACTTAAATGAATTGTCGTTGACATAAAATCATCCCAAAATTTGACACAACTCATTTTTCACTTGCCACGTCAGCATTTTAAATTTTAGCTCCAACACATACAATAGTGTCAGCCCTAAAATCGCCACAACTTATTCCACTATTTTTCATATTTTGTTATTTTATTTTTTTATTTAGAAAACAAGTAACATAGATTAATTTTACTACTCCTACAATAATACAAGAAGAATGAAGATATTTATACATAGAATAATGTATTAAAAAAAATTTGTAAAAAAAATTCCGCCCGGCAGAAACCGTCTGCAATAGCGCCTCGGAATCCGTCGATCGCTGGGTGGACCGCCGCATGCGCCCAACGCCCCCTTGTCTACCCACTTGTATACCCCTCCTCCATCCTATAAAAATAAAGAAATTTGCGACGACACAATTATAATGTATAATTGGTAAAATCGTATTTATTAGTTATGGAGGTCGAATGTTATTTCATTAAAAAAAAAAAAAAAACAAGTCGGGATCTCTCCCAGTCTAATTCTCATTCAAAGCAATCACCAACCTCTTGGCCTCCATTACTCTTCCTTTTATGAACCAATGGGAAATGTTGCGGTCCTATTGAGATAATAAAATTGTTACTTTTCCTTTTTTTAACCAATGAGATGGAGGGAATGTTCGGATTGAGATGACATTGGGAGTTATTGCAATCCTTTTTGAGATAATAAAATTGGAATAATCCTTTCGCGTGAAGCTTGGTGAGTATATTAGTACTCATTTAAAGTCACACATTTTTTTTTGACATATTTCAGCAACTTCAAGGGGAAAAAGTAAATAAAAATGGTATATAATGTTTATACCTTATCAAAAAGTGTAATATACCTTTCTAAAATTTAATCAACTCAAGGATGAAAGATATATAGAAAAGTATATCATTTAAAAAAAATAAAATAATAGTACAAAAGCATTAAAAAAACATAAAGTGTAATACCTTCTCAAATACCTTCCCCCTTAGAGAATGATTTTTTATGAAAAGAAGATAAATATGGTTGTTATATGATTTTACCTCTCCATCAATGGAGAGGTAAAAATACCTCTTCAAAATGGAAAAAGGTATAAAACCTTCTCAAATAATTTTCTCTTGGAGAATGATTTTTCATAAAGAAAAGATAAATATGATAGTTATATTAGTTTACATCTCCATTTACCTCCATTCTTGGAGATGGAGACGCTCTTACAGTCACATATTTGTAAAAGTGGAAACACCATTATCCGATTTGACTATGAAATGTGATTAATGGTTCCGAATTGATATAAAATGCGGCAAAAAAATTGAACATCATTATTTTAGCACAAAAATTAGTTATACTGTCGAAATTGAAGCCAATATAATCTCTGTGGTACCTAGGAGGGCTAACTCGGAATAGATGGAATGAACCGGTGGGTTGGCTTCAGGTGCCACTATTGTCTATTATTAGTCTTTGTTTGGGAACCGATTCAATACTTAATGATAATTTTAATAAAATGAATGACTACATAATTTGTTGTATGGATATGTTGATGGCAACTGATTGAACAGTTTTAGAGTATATGTTCCCTCCGATACATTTCAAAGTAGAGCAATTCTTATACAGCACGTAACTTTATGCAGAATTATTTTGTAAGTTGAGTAGAGAATGAATAAAGTAAATGAGTGAAAAATTAGAGAAGTGTTGTTTTTATTTAAAGAATAAGTCATTTAGATTGGGACATAAGAAAAAGGGAATTGACACCTAATATCATGGAACTTTAAAAAAGTTCAGTTTTTCCCATGAATTTTGAAATTGACAAATAATATCACGAACTTTATCCCGAGTTTGTTATTTCCCACCAAATGGAAAAATTCTAGCAAATAATATCATTTTTTTCGTAATTATTGTACAACAACTTCGAGAGTTTCAAGATTTTCAATCTTTGAGAATAGTTTTTCTTGAAGCACACCCTCCAAATTTGTTCTTCAATCTATTAATATAGCTGGAATTTTTTCATTGGTGGAAAATAACAAACTCAGGATAAAGTTCGTGATATTATTTGTCAATTTTAAAATTTATGAAAAATAAATCTAACTTTTTAAAAATTCCACGATATTAGGTGTCAATATCTAAAAAAAAAATTGTGTCTAGGTGGGATGGAGAAGTGGAGTATTTAGTTTGCTATATTCAGTTAAATTATTTTAGAAATATGTTGTGGTCCGACTTATAGTAATTCGGCCCATTAATAATGGATCGAGGCCCTACAGCTACAGCCCCCTACCATTTAGATTGATTGCTTCCTACTCTCTCCGACCGACTGGCAAGTCAGCTTCCCGCCGCTGCCGCCGTCGACTGTGCCCGCCGCCCTCTTTATCAAGTTAACTTCTCGTTCTTCTTTTACTTCTTTCCATTCTTATTTGTTTTGACATCTGCAAATTTGTTAACTTTTTTCAAATTGGAATTCAATTTAAAAATTGGGAGAGTAAGATTTGTGAGATGTTGATTTTGAATGTCAAACTGTTTGATTTTTTATACTGATTAATGGATGTTTCGTGATGTACAGAATTTGATTAGAATGAACCTATGCTTGTCTATAGCGAAAAAAGGTATATACTCCAGCTGTTTGGTAAAATGTCTCAACCAAAACTGACTTCATACTTGATATGTCTCAATCAAAGCTGTACAGTATTCATTTCTGTTCTTTGCAATTTTTTATTTTTCGTTTTAATGCCTAAATGAAAAAGATATAGTATATCACAAAATGAATTTATTTCTATGGACGGGTTATTGTCTTCCCGTAGGCCTTAGCAATGAATAATTTTTAATAAAGGCTGAGCTAAGCTAAGAATTTTTTTTTTCACATTTTTGAAGTGTCTTTTACATTATTGCTTGAATTACAACTTGCATTTCACTTATTATTTACTTATTTTTGTTTAGGGTTTAGGGTTGCAGGAATCAGATCAAAGCATCCGTGCTGCCAATCGAGATAATGTTTATTAGAGGGGTTTCATGGAATAAATTCAGATGCAGTTCTCTGCTGCTCCACCGTTCCTATCTGGTTTTTGCATCTCAGTATTCGACAGAGCAACTTGTTGTAAATACCACAAAAATTAATAGTTCTACCAGCAGTGAATGTCGTATACTGAACCAGCTTTGTGATATTTTCCCCATATCAATCCGCAGTCCTAGTGATGTAGATTCATCTTGCAATCAGTTGGATGTTAGAGCTGCCGATGATTTTTCAATCCGCAGCCCTAGTGAAGTGGATTCATCTTGCAGTCAATTGGGTATTAGGGCTGCCGATGATTTTCTGCCGCCTGAAGATAAGCTGCGGGGAGTTTTCCTGCAGAAACTCCCCAGCAAAGTTGCAATTCATAGCGCATTGAGTGGGGTTGGTGTAGAATTAAATGATGAAGTATTTTCTAAAGTAGTGAACATGGGAGACTTAAGTGGTGAGGCAATGTTAGTGTTTTTCAATTGGGCAATTGAGCAGCCAAATTTGTCAAAAGGTGTTGGTGCCTTCCATATAGTGCTTAAAGCATTGGGTAGGAGGAAATCATTTGTGCATATGATGGAAATCGTGAAAGATATGGGGAACAGAGGGGTAACCGTGAATTCTGAGACCCTTTTCATTGTTATGGATAGTTATCTTCGCGCTCACCGTGTTTCTAAAGCTACAACAATTTTTGGGGAATTGGAGAAGTATGGGTTAGAATGCAATATGGAAACTCTGCGTGTTGCATTGAGTTGCTTGTCACAGCGATCACATGTAGGAACAGCATGTTTGTTGTTTAATAGAATGAGAGAGAAGGTGCAGTGTGATGGTTCGATGTATAATATTATCATAGGAGGATGGTCAAAGCTTGGTAAAGTTACTGAAGTTGAGAAGTTTTTGAAGTTGATGGTGGATGATGGAGTTGAGCCTAACTGTGTTACTCATAGCTATGTCATTGAGGGATTTGGCAGAGCTGGTAGATTCGATGATGCGATCAGAATTTTCAACTTCTTGGAGGAGAAAGGGAGTAGACTGAGTAGTGAGGTTTACGATGCTATGATCTTCAACTGTATTGCTAATCACGACATCAGTGGGGCGTTGAAATTCCACGAGGGGATGGTGCACGATGGTTTTGAGCCAAGCGTGGATACTTATGTCAGGATAATACTGTATTTCCTCAAAAGAAGAAGAGTTTCAGATGCCATCGAATTGCTCGATGTGATGCTTGGTCGAGGCGTGATTCCTTCAACAGGGGCTTTGACCGAGATCTTGAAACCTTTGTGTAGCTACGGTCCGCCATATGCTGCATTGATGGTGTACAACAAGGCAAGGAAAGCAGGGTGTAGAGTATCGATGACGGGATATAAGCTGCTACTGATGAGGCTATCTAGGTTTGGAAAGTGTGGAATGCTGCTGAAAATGTGGGAGGAAATGCAAGAAAGTGGGTATGGTTGTGATATGCAGGTTTATGAGTATCTCATAAATGGTCTGTGTAACACAGGGAGGCTTGAATCTGCAGTGCTGGTTATGGAGGAATGTATTAGCAAGGGATTATTCCCTAGCAAAATCATTTCTAGCAAATTATATAATAGGTTGATGGATTCAAATAAAGTGGATGTGGCTTACAAGCTATTTCTCAAGTTGAGAAATGCTCGGCTAAATGAAAATGCCCAAAGGTATTGGAGAGCTAAAGGTTGGCATTTTTAATTTATTGTTGTGTAATCTTTTGGATTTGATTGTTCAAAGGTAAATAGGATGAAGTCAAAGCTTTGTAATGCCATATTTAGGAATTATTCTCAATCACATTAGTTCTATATTTCATACTAGCTCCTCTGAAGCATAATTTACACATTAGAGATGCTCTCAACTAACAATGAAGACAGCTCTCTCACAACCCATTCCATTGTTGGTCTACTTAGTGGATCATCATTGGTGCAATCCAAAGCCAATTTTGTGAGCCCAGCGCCCTCACTTTCACTATACTTCCCCTCAAGTTTCATGTCCATCAGCTCTCCCACGTTCCCGGATTCTGCTGCCGCTCTCACGGCCGTGGAGAGGACTGTCTTGCCGGAGAGCACCTGGAGGATGATGACACCGTAGGCATAGACGTCGCTCTTCTCTGTGAACCGCCCCGTGCTTATGTACTCTGGCGCCATGTACCCCAGCGCCGCACTCACTTTCAGCGCCGAGTAGACCACGTCGTCGGCCAGCAGTTTCAGAAGGCCGCAGTCCACAATCAAAGGCCTCATCTGCTCGTCCAACACCACTTTCTCCACTGATATGTTTTGGTGGATGATTCCACCCTTGTTCCACTCATTTCTATGCAAATACTCCATACCTGAAATACAAATTTTAAGGTTAAAAACAATGAGTAAAATTTTTATTATGTATGGTAGATCAAATCTTGAATATCTTTTCCTTTTAGTATGTGGACCAACATCTCATCAATGCTACATTTATAGTAACCATTATGATGGTGTGGTGCCCCTCCTCCCAAGCAAGATATGCAATAATCTAACAACTTTCTTGAGTATCAAACATTAAGATATGCGGTAACAGTATACAATTAGTTACCTTTTGCAATGCCATGGATGATTGAGACTCTTGTTGGCCAATCAAGGATGGCATGATCATCTTCCCCATCAAGATAGTGAGACAGGTTCCCTCCCGGCACGAATTCATATATCAAGAAGCATTCCCCTCTAGCCTTGGAAGAGCAATAGCCCTTCAACTTGACAACATTCTCATGGTTAAGAGAGCTGAGCAAGCTCATCCCCTTGAAGAACTCGTCCTCATCCGTCTTGCAGCTCGACTTGCTGATGCTCTTGATCGCCACAACCACTCCATCCTTGAGCGTTCCCCTGTAGACCGCGGAGAACTTGCTCCTCCCCAGCAGATTCGCCTCCGAGAAATGATGTGTAGCTGATTCCACCTCTTCAAGATTGAACTTGCTACAAGGAGATGCCTCCTCATGGCCATATTCTCGAGGCGAGGGATGGCTCATAACCTTGTGCAACTGATCTTCGGAGGTCTCTGATTTGTGGCTGACTTTCTGCTTTGCACGACGATATTTCACAGCGCAGAGCAATGCCACCACGGTTAAGGCGAGGGTCACTGCAATGGCTCCTCCAACAATGCCTATCTGTGGGAGACGCGACGAGGAGCCAGAGCAGTGCGAGCAGTTCAACGGGAGAGGCGCTGACCGCGGTATGCTCGCTGCAGGGACCGTGCTCGCCTGGTTCGCGTTGTCCCAAGCAGTGCAAGCTCGAAGAGAAGGGAAACCCGAGCCGCACAAGCCAGGATTGTTTTCGAAACGAAATTCTTCATTCAAATGTCTCAGAGCTTCATAAATTGCAAAAAGAAATTAACAAACAAGAAAAAGAAATTGGGAATTGAAACAGAGCAGCTCATTCTCACCAAGAGGGACAGCTCCAGAGAGAGTGTTGTTTCGAACATCAAGCACTTGTAACGAAACGAGATTCGCTAATGGGATCGGGACTGGGCCGGAGAGACGATTGGAGTTCAAATACAATCTCTTCAACATCCCCAAATTTCCCAAGCTGGAAGGGATCTGCCCTGTGATTCCGTTATTCTCCAGCGCAAGCACGCTTAACTTTTTCAACAGCCCCATCTCCGCGGGTATGTTTCCGGTCAGATTGTTGCAGCACAGCTGCACCACTGCAAAGTCACCAAAACCTCGTGATGAAATTAATTCGAAAAAACACAAAATTCAAAACTAAAATTTGTCCAACCTTGAAGAGAAGCCATGCTTCCGATCTGAGGCGGAATTTGGCCAGTTAAGTGATTGACGTTGAGATAGAGATCGGTGAGCTCGGTGAGGTTAGCAATCTCCGGCGGAATTTGGCCGGTGAGGGAATTGTAATGGAGGTAGAGACCGGACAAGCACTTGAGCTCCGACAGAGCCGCCGGCACCTTTCCGGCGAGGCCTTTCCCCTGAAGAGAGATGTTGGCGACCTTGCGGTGCTCGTTGCAGGCGACTCCCTCGAATGCGCCGCCGCAAGGGTCGCCGTCGGCCGTCCACGACGACAACCGCTTGTTTCCTGGATCCAATGAGGCCTTTATCTCCATCAGCGCTCTCAGCTCTGCATTTCCAGTAACGGAAAGAGAGGAGCTGCTGAGAAGAAGAAGGAGAATGAAGAGCATGTGCATTTTTTTGGGGGGGGTTGATTTTTTTGGTTTGATGAAGAAAATGATAGGCTATTTTGAGAGAGTGGGGAAAGGGAGAAAGAGAGAGATTTGGACTTTTGGAGTGTATTCACACATGCATGCACATTCTACACTACAGTTGTATTTTTGAAATACTACCATAGAGCTTTTTTCTGCATTTGTCTTTATTTCTATATTTTCTAATCTCTTTTGACATCTAAACGTATGGACCCAATTTTATCTTTTCTTTTTTTAGATGCGCTTATAGTAAGACAAATATTGATTTTGAAGGAAGACACCAAGTAAATTTAATGAGATTAGGAAATATAATATGATCTGCGACTGAATTCTTTGACCAATTTAGACCTAACTTCAACAATTTAATATGAGTATTACCTCTGTCTCATGATAGAAGTCACATTTGGTGTGGACACGAGTTTTAAAATATATAAAGAAAAATGAGTTGAATAAGTTAATGAACTATAGAGCCTACTTACCACTTATATATTTTATAATAAAATGTGAGTGTGATAAGATGGTCGAATATAAAATCTACTTATTATTTATGATAAAAGTGAAATGTGATTCTTATTGTGGGACAGACTGAAATGGTAAAATGTGACTCTTATTGTCCATTTGTCCCACGTAATTAAGACAAATTAAGACACTTCTTTTAAAAAAATGTCTTAATTATGTGGGACAAACAAAGAACCGTTTTAATTACGTGGGACAAAGGGAGGATGCGTTTAAGAAATTAAATAGTTTTTAACGTTTTTTCAACTGGAAATTCGTATATCCTCCTTAGCAAGAAATAAATTAATTTCGAAATCTTTAGCTATGAAATCCTTTTTATTAAACTAAATTTTAATCGAGTTAAATAAATACGTCCGCACTATCCTTATTATTAATTAACTAAAATTTGTGTGCATGTTTACATGTTAACATGTCCTAATTTTACACGATCATGTGTCTATGCAGCAATATTGTAAATATAAGTCACAGAGGGCAGAGTGTGTTGGGGAACAAAAGAAAGAAAAAGGAAGTCATGGAAAAAAAAGAGGAAATTTTTTTCCGCACGAAGTCTTTGCGTTAAGTCCTAGTTGGTTATCATGAAGAAAAGTAAACTTTATATTTTTTTCTTCTAAGATATAGTTCTCAAATATACTAATTACGAGAAGTAAACTTTATATTTTTTCTTCTAAGATATAGTTCTCAAATATACTAATTACGAAGGGGAGTGATCAACTGCTAACTCATCCCTTAGTTGCTAACTACAACTAATTTAATACCTTAAGATTTTAGAATCTTGTGGTCTACAATTTGCCATGCGTAATTTCATTTTTTATTTTTTAATATTAAAAAGATAATAGCAATTATCAAATTTAGGGTTTAGAAATACAATGTCAATACAGTGTATGATATACATCAACACGAAGACATAATAATGTCAACACAATTTCATATTGACATTTTACAAGCATAATATTGACATATTATGTAAGGTGTATTGACATAAATCTGTTCGTCAAAAATACGAAAAATTCAAAAAAAAAAATTCAAATTTTTTTTTCAAATTTTGGCGTCGGAACATATGCATGTAGTATATCGTTGGAATCCTTATAAAATTATCTTTAATTTGATATATGTTATATGAATTTAAAGTTTTGGGATTTTTTTAAAAGTTAGTTATAACTAACTTGACATTAATACCCCTATTGATTTTTATTGGAATTAATCCTATAGCCTTATTAACGTTTTTTGTTGATCGTATTGACATTTCGTGGTTGATGATCTAGGCCTTTAATTTGAATATCTAATGGCTATTATTGAGTTGTAGTTAGCAATTAAGCATTGAGTTAGCAATATAACACTCCCCCTAAATACGGAGTATAAGTTTTAATATAAAATTTACAAACTATCTTCTATACATGGGAGTGATCAATTGATAACTCATCATTTAATTGCTAACTACAACTAATTTAAAGTCATAAGATTTTAGAAAACATATGGTCTACAATTTGCCACGTGTAATTTTTATTTTTATTAATTAAATTGAAAAATATTAAAAAAAACTCCAAATTAGGATTTTGGATGAAAATGTCAATATAGTGTTCCGAAAATATCAACACAATGCTTTGAGAATGTTAACACAATGTTTTAAGAATGTTAACACATATTATATTGACATTCTACATGTATTATATCGACATATTTTATATAGTATGTTGACATTTCTATTGCATTTAAACAAATTAAAAATTTTCAATTTTTTTTTCAAATTTTGACGTCGGAACATATACATGTTGGATATCGTTGGAATCCTTATAAAATTATCTTTAATTTGATATATGTTATATGAATTTAAAGTTTTGGGATTTCTTTTAAAAGTTTGTTATAACTAATTTTGTAGTTAATTGACATTAATACCCCTATTGATATTTTTTGTAATTAATTCTATGGCCTTTATTGACGTTTTTTGTTGATCGTATTGACATTTCAGGGTTGATGATCTATGCCTTTAATTTGAATATCTAATGGATATTATTTAGTTGTAGTTAACAATTAAGTATTGAGTTAGCAATATAACACTCCCCCTTCTATACAGAGTCCTATTAACCATAAATCCACTCTTAAAGACTGAACTAGGGACCAAATTAGGGCCATCCATTTTCTTAATCTTGTGGTTCGGATTAATATACAATTAATTTAATATTTTATTTAATAAAAACTTTTTAATTTTAATTTTAATTTATTTTTTTATTTTTTAAATTTTTTAAATTTTTATTTTTTTTATTTTTATTAAAAAAAATAAAAAAAAATAAAAAAATAAAAAAAATATTTTTATTTAATAAAATATTAAATTAATTATAAATTAATCAGAACAATAAGATTAAGAAAAATGAGTGGCTCAAATTTAGTCACTAGTTCGGTCTTTAAGAAGGGTTCGATATTAATCACAACTCTCTATACATATTCATCTATGATAGAAGGGAATATCAATTAACCCAATTTAGTAAAATTAGCGATCGTATATTGACAAAGTTCAGAGGAGAAACTCGCTTCGATATTAATCACAATACATATTCATCTATGATCGAAGGGAATATCACAACTCTCTATACATATTCATCTATGATCGAAGGGAATATCAGAACCATAAGATTAAGAAAAATGAGTGGCTCAAATTTAGTCTCTAGTTCGGTTTTTAAGAAGGGTTCGATATTAATCACAACTCTCTATACATATTCATCTATGATAGAATGGAATATCAATTAACCCAATTTAGTAAAATTAGCGATCGTATATTGACAAAGTTCAGAGGAGAAACTCGCTTCGAATTGACTTTTTTTAAATGGCACATAGGATTTCTAAATATTTTTTAATTGCTAAAAATGAAATATTACCACATTTGGAGAGATATGGGCATCAAATTCTACGACTCCCACTTTTCCAAGTAATTAAAAAGTACTCCGTATACATTGAAGTATGATATGCTACAGTAATTACGTAGTGGGGATGTAAGCAACTAAATTAAAAAGTGCATTTTCATTCTGCAGCTTTAAATTGAACTCCCATAATGCATAAGTGGAGACCAAGAAAGGGACCTTTTGTATAAAGTCAAATAAAATAATCAATTCTTCTTCACATAGGTTTGATCATTTCAAGGGCCATCCCATGCCTTTATGTGACATCTGCTCCCTCCATCCACAAAAATAGATAAAGTTATAAATGATACAGATTTTAATGTGCAATTGTAAAATAAAAGAGACGATGAAAAAATATAATAGAAATAGTGTTAGAAGATTGTGGGATCCATATTTAGAATAATGTATAGGGTTAGTATTGATTTAAAATGTTCAACTTTTAGAATTAGTCCAATTTTAATGAACGATTCAAAATGATAAAACTACTATTTTTTTGTATTTTATATTTATATTCAATTTTCAATAATTTTTTGTGTATACGCTTCTAGAAAATGACCGTATTCAATATCCTTTACCGACGAAAATAGAGATATATATATGTGATGCATTTAGGATCAAAACATCTTCTTCGCGTGTATGCTCATAATATATTAGGATCAAACGATCTCCATTACAACCTTAAAAGGTACTTTTGTCAAATTCCAAAACCATATTTCATTTAGTTTTGGATATTATAATAATCTAGGCAACAAATCAGCCCACTATCTAGTTACTGCATTACACATACGAGGTCTCGTTAGATAGCTAACTTTCTTAAATTGATAATTGACAATTATGTCAACAACTTACGTTATAGATGTCAACACGAAGATATTTGTATGTCAACTACATTGACATCTATATTTGCATGTCAACAGAAGACTTACGTATGTCAACTACATTTAGTTGACATGCAAATGTCTTCGTGTTAACATCAAGGTTATTGACATAGTTGTCAGTTATCAATATAAGAAAGTTATCAATTGATCATATCGCATACATATGATTAATAAGTTCACAGAAAATAGTAAAGGTAAAACACAACCAAAAAAAAAAATACACATAAAACATAAAAAGAGAAACGTTAAAAAATGCATTACAATTAAAGGCCAACAATAGTAGAACTCACACCCAATTAATGTCGAGACTAGCAGCATGATTTGAACTTGGTTGTTCGATATCAAATGCCACGTCGACTCTACAACCCGTGGATTGATTGGGGCCAAAGGACGATGGAAGAGAGATTGGAGTGCAGATCGAGCATTGGGGCCAAAACTGAGAGCCAAAGGGTGTCACTCGGCCGAGTGACACTTAGGGCATTTCCCACTTGGCCAAGTGGGAACAGTGACTCATTCTAGAGGGCTCTACTCAACCGAGTCGTAAAGGGACATATTCCTACTCAGCCGAGAGGACTCCAGAGATCTCTACTGAGTCGAGTGGCAATTGGCCAAAACACCACTAGGTCGAGTGCCTTTCCGGGATTTGTGACTTTTTTATCCATTTTATTTTAAATTTTCATATGTTTTTAGAACTAAGTATAAATATCTCTCATAGCTAATTGTATAAGTACTTAGTTGAATGTTGAATTTTATAAAGACTTTTATAAGCAAACTCATCTAAGATTTTATCCAATTCCGCAAATTGCTTGTTTAATTAAGTAAATGTATATTTTCATAGTTTATTGTAACTATAATTATGGAGCCAACGTGAAAGTAGCCTAGGATTAACATCTTCTTTTAGCTTGAGGATACCCTACTTTTTACACCTTTTCCATCTCTTTTCTTTTATCTAAATCCTTTTAATCTAATTTCCGTTGGCTAGATCCTATCCCTTTTTGGTGTCAATTGAGTTGGATCATACTAGTGCAATGGGAAACAAAAAATATGAATCTACTTATGATGATTAATATCATTGAAATAAACAGAAGAATTATATAAATTAAGAAGTGACTTGGAAAAAATAAATTAAAATATAATTTGTATTAACTAAATATTAAAATAATGAGATAGGAATTGTGTGCGAGACAACGTCGCTTGTTACTTAAGAGAGTGGAGAAACACAAAAAATATTGTTTGGTAATGCTCCTACTCGAAATCGCAAAAAAATTAAATTAAATTATCAGTATTATGCAATTAATTTGCCGCATATTGTGCGAGAGAAACCCTATCGTCAGAATGACATGAGCATTAACCCAATGATTTCTCAAATCCCATAAATATAACCATTTTCATCGTGATGTATTGCTATGCCTATTATCGAAAGATTTGACTAAAATTACATTACATATCTCCATTTTAATCATTATGGGCACTTTTGAGCTATGATTATTGCTGCAAAAGTAGGCTAGAAAAAGCAACATTCAAATTGATATATGACCTTTTTCAAAGAATCACACTTACCGCACATTTGAATATTTATAATGGGATACTGCTATTTCCCTCACATTTTCGCATTCCACACCTATCTTACGCAAATTATGCACCATCTCCGACCTCCAATAGATGCCATATATTTTATTAATATTATATTTAAAAAAAATGATTTGATTAATTTATGAAAGAAAATGAATGAAAAAAATTACTTATTGTATTATTTTATAATAATTGTGAGGATAACAAGTTAGTGAAATATGTGATCCATTATTAAAATAATAACTGAATAAGATATTTATTGATATCTACTCAAATAAGGACATTTATGAATTTTTTTTTTTAATATACTATCGATTTTAGCTTAGTATTAAACAAGCAATGACACATTTCACATTCATCTACTATGATTTGTAGGTGAAAATCTGAACGTAAACATAAAATAGAATACAAGTAATGAATTTTGCATAAATAAATCATTTAATCATAAGAACTTGAACTCGTAAGTTGCGTAATATTCATAAAAAAAATCACCTCCGCTCTTGAAGCTTTAAAAAATCCATATTTCATTACCCAAAATTATCGATTAGCTACATTTTAAAACTTGATACAGCAAAAGTTAACTTTTCTCATTGTGTCAGCCAAAACCTAAATAAGTTTAAAAATGGCTTACCATTTTAGTTGTTGGCTATTGGGCTTAGCATTGCAGTTGTTGCCCAATTTATTAGGGTTAGAGTCTTTACAATTTTAAGCCCGTTGTTCCAAATCCAATCCCTACTAACCTCCTAGAATCAATTATGCAACACCACTGAATAATTAAAACTTGTTAATTAAATAATTAACAATGATATTCTGTTAACTCACTACTAAATGCTCATATATTTAACATATATTTTTCAACATTGGAAATTAAAACACTTTAAAGTTCATTTTTCATTCTTTCTTTATTTTGGACTGTTGATAATATAATAGTAATATTATTATTCTTGATTATAGTAATGTACCGGATATTTTTTAAGTTGAAAGCATTACTATTCCAATTTTAAGTGCTCCAAATAATAGTTCTTTCTCCATTTCTTACTAATATGGACGTTTTTTTTCCCACGTAGATTAAAAATTAGATATTTAGTATGTTAAATGGAGAAAATAAAGTATGAGAGATAAAATATATATTACTTTTTGATAAATTAGAAATGACTACTATGTTGACAAAAATAAATGTCCACGGGAGGAGAGAAGGGGATCGAAGTATCAGAGAGGGGAGGAGAGAAATGGAGAAAGGGAATTAGAGAGGAGACGAGAGGAGAGAGGTAGAGAATTAGTGAAAGGAGAGAGGGAATTCAATAAAAAAAGAGAAAGTTTGATGCCACCTCATGTTGTTTACCAATCGCTCAGAAACTATCCCTCAGCTTATTAATTCTCTTAGATGTTGTGAAGTATATGGACTCTAATTGTGATTGGGCTTGATTTATTTAGGCTGGGCTAATTTAATTCATAGGCCCATGTGATTATTGGTGTTAGCCCAATAACTAATAAGGGATACTCCGATGGCTGCCACGTGGATGCCTCTCTCGGATCTTGGCTGTTGGCCGTTGGATCTAGGTTAGTGTTTGTTATGAGTCTTGAGACTCATCACATTCTGATTCATTCGATACCATCTTCTCTCTCTCTTGTATGAGCCGCTCCTGCTTCTCTCTTCTCTCTCTTTAGATTCCGGCACCGTTCGCCGGTTATCTTCTCCGATCTTCTGTTTCCCTCATTGGTTCTCGGTTCTAGAGAGAATCATCGGTTTAGCTTCTGAGTGTGTGAGTGTGTGAGCATTCCTTCTCAGATCTAGGGTTTGTCCAACTTCTTCGTTGGATTCTTGAGAGATTGGAGGTTTCCTTGAGGGTTCTTGTGTTGCAGAGAAGTGCTCTGAGGTTGTTGTGAGCTCCGTGTGACTGAGGTGGTTTCTTGTGTTGTAGCAGTCGGAGTATCCTAGGGTTAGGGTTTGGTTACTTCGCCGTGCTCCCTTGAGACTTGTTGGTGAAGATTGAGGAGGTCCTTAGCCCTGTGAAGTCGTGTGTGTGCGACCTGAGCCATATCCTAAATCTTCTGAACCTTTGTTGCTATTTCAATTTAGATCCGCAAGGATCTTGCGTTTGATTACTAATACTTCTACTTAGTGTGCAGGTGCTTAATCGGATCAAGCTTGAGGAGTCCAGCCTGGTTGAAGGCTTGGCTAGTAGCTAGGGTTCCTGATTTGTAATCACTGTATTTAGTGTATTTGTAATCTTACTACCTTGTAGCTATTGTTGTATTTGGCTTGTAATTTCTGAGATTAGCCATCTCAGAGATCAATCAATAAAGGGGTCCCTGTAATTAGCGAATCCCGAGTGATCTGATCCCTACAGTGGTATCAGAGCCACGGGGGGATCACTTGGGCGCGCCGGGTCGCAAAAATAAGGAGGTGGGCTCGTCAGAGTAAGGCTCAGCCTCCGGTACAGGCTCTGAGGTAAGTCGGATTCTCCTTAACGAAGGGTTTCCGCTCAGGTAAATTGGCTTGATCTCTAAAACTTTTACAGCTTTCTAGTTTTAGGGGTGGGCAGTTGTTGCTGGTAGTTGCCACTGGCCGTGGCTTATGCTCTTTGTTCTCCTGCTTGTCTTGCATGTTCTAGTTGCTCTTTACAGCTTTCTTGCTTCCGTTGCTGTTTTCTTTTAGTGTCTCTTTAATCTCAAAGTGTGTATCCCAGAGCTTGACTCTGTGTCCTTAAGTGAATTGCCTATCCACCATGTGCCTTAACCGCCTTGAGTGACCCCCTGCGCCCCCATACATTGGGTGATTGTGAACTGGGAAATCCTTTTGCCGGGGTACACGTGACAGATAGGGAAGAACTCTCTCTGGACTTGATTCTTGAGTTTGAGATCACTTTGAGGTGACTCCTGTGCGTGTGCGCCTTTGCTGTATAAGTGCTTCTGTGTTTCTTGCATGAGAAACCCCTGCATATCTGTTTTAAGTGGTCTCTTTGACTGTTGTGTGTTTAAGACCACTCTCTGTGAAAGCAGGGTTGCTTGCTGTGCTCTCTGGGTTGCTGGTACTTTTGTGTGTGTTAAAATCTTTCTCAAAATGTCCCAGCCAGTTGGCATTGTCCCCTTTAATGGGAAAAATGATTTTGTGATTTGGAAACAGAAAATGAAGTGTGTTTTAATTCAGCATAAAGTTTTCAAATCTGTGGAGGGATTAGTCCCTGACACTGAGTCTGCAGATAAGGCTGCAGAAATGAATGAATTAGCTAGGTCTATTATTATACTCAACCTCTCTGATTCAGTGATTAGAAAGGTTAGTACCATTGAGTCTGCCTCTGAGCTTTGGGAAAAGCTAGATACTCTGTATACTGAAACCTCAATGTCATCAAGAATGTATTTGCTTGAAAAACTCTTTAAGTTTAAACTTGATCTTTCAAAGGACATTGAGGATAATATTGATATTTTTCAAAAACTTGTTCAAGACATTAAAAGGTCTGGTGACAAAACCATTGATGAGTATATTAGCATTGCCCTAATGAATGCTATCCCTGATTCTTACAATGATGTTAAAGCTGCCATTAAGTACCCCCTCTATTTTTAGATCTGCCCCTAACATTTAAAGCCTTTGACTGAGCAGTTTTAAAAGCTTGATTTTCCTTAAGCTCAATTTCCTTGGATTTTAATAAAACCTAGATTCTTGTGCCTCTGCCCCCTGGTGCCTCTGTGGTTGACTGCAGGTGGCTGTTTAAGCTGAAAGATGAGATTGAGGGGTTGAGGTACAAGGCTAGGTTGGTTGCAAAGGGTTTTACACAGCAAGAGGGGGTAGACTATACAGAAATTTTTGCTCCTGTGGTTAAGTTTACTACTGTGAGAGTGATGCTTGCCTTATGTGCTCATTTTAATTGGGAATTAAAGCAAATGGATGTCAAAACTGCTTTCCTTCATGGTGACTTGGATAAACCCATTTACATGAAACATCCAGAGGGTTTTGTGGATCCAAACTTTCCCAACCATGTGTGTTTACTTAAGAAAGCTTTGTATGGTCTTAAACAATCTCCAAGGCAGTGGAATATTAAGTTCAATACTTGCATGCAGAAGTTAGGCTTTGTTAGGAGCTCCTTTGATGCTTGTTTGTATGTGAAAGATCTTGATAAAGTGCATGTGTTCTTGCTGCTGTATGTGGATGACATGCTTATTATGGGTCCTTGCATGAAGTCTGTTAAACATGTGCAATCTGCTCTCTGTGATAATTTTGACATGAAAGACCTTGGTGATGCCAAAAAGATTTTGGGGATTAATATCCTAAGGGATAGGAAATCTTCATCTCTGATTCTTCATCAGGAGCCTTATGTGCAAAAAATTCTTGAAAAGTTTAATATGCTTGGTGCTAAAACTGCTTCTGTTCCTCTAGCTGCTCATTTCTTGCTAAGTAAGGACTTGTTTCCTAAGTCTGAGTCTGATGTGAAAGCTATGAAAAAGGTCCCTTATTCTAATGCTATAGGTTTTGTTATGTATCTCATGGTTAGTACTAGGCCTGATATTGCCTATGTTGTTTCTTGCTTAAGTAGATACATGTCTAATCCTGGACCTGTGCATTGGGAGGCTCTTAAATGGTTGCTTAGGTATATGAAACATACTTCCAAGTATGGTCTGTGTTTTTCTAAGTGTGATGATGGTGTTGAGCTATGTGGTTTTGTTGATTCTAACTATGCTAATGACAAGGACAAGAGAAAGTCCACTACTTCCTATGTGTTTACTGTGTGTAGGTCTTGTATTAGTTGGAAATTACAATTGCAGCACATAGTTTCCCTCTCCACTACTGAGTCAGAATATATAGCTATCACAGAGGCTATGAAGGAGGCTATTTGGTTAAAGGGAGTTCTCTCTGAACTCAAATTCTTGCATAATACTCCTGCTGTTTATTCTGATAGTCAGTCTGCTATTTAATTGTGCAAAAATCCTGTTTTTCATGATAGAACTAAGCATATAGATGTTAGGTTCCATTTCATTAGAGATGTTGTTGAAAAATCTGAGGTTTTATTGCATAAAGTGCATACTGATAAAAACCCTGCAGACATGGGCACTAAGTGCTTACCTGTGGAGAAACTGCTTTCTTGCATTAAAAGGCTGCATTTTGATTGTGGTTAGCATGTGCATATGCATGTCCCGGGGGAAGACCTTGATGATTCATTAAGTTTTGGCTTAGTTGAAATCACAAGGCATTAAAAGTCCTATAAGACTAATTGGCTTGCCATCGGGTGTCTTATTAGGCAACCTGGCCTTATCTCTTGACTAATGAGCTTTAAAACTCTTTGGTGTCTTGAGAGGGCCTTGTAGGCTATGATGAAAGCAACACATGACCGTGGCTCTCCTCTGTTTACCAAATTTAGTCCAAGGTGGAGTATGTGAAGTATATGGACTCTAATTGTGATTGGGCTTGATTTATTCCGGCTGGGCTGATTTAATTCATAGGCCCATGTGATTATTGGTGTTAGCCCAATAACTAATAAGGGATACTCCGATGGCTGCCACGTGGATGCCTCTCTCGGATCTTGGCTGTTGGCCGTTGGATCTAGGTTAGTGTTTGTTATGAGTCTTAAGACTCATCACATTCTGATTCGTTCGATACCATCTTCTCTCTCTCTTGTATGAGCCGCTCCTGCTTCTCTCTTCTCTCTCTTTGGATTCTGGCACCGTTCGCCGGTTATCTTCTCCGATCTTCTGTTTCCCTCGTTGGTTCTCGGTTCTAGAGAGAATCATCGGTTTAGCTTCTGAGTGTGTGAGTGTGTGAGCATTCCTTCTCAGATCTAGGGTTTGTCCAACTTCTTCGTTGGATTCTTGAGAGATTGGAGGTTTCCTTGAGGGTTCTTGTGTTGCAGAGAAGTGCTCTGAGGTTGTTGTGAGCTCCGTGTGACTGAGGTGGTTTCTTGTGTTGTAGCAGTCGGAGTATCCCTAGGGTTAGTGTTTGGTTACTTCGCAGTGCTCCCTTGAGACTTGTTGGTGAAGATTGAGGAGGTCCTTGGCCCTGTGAAGTCGTGTGTGCGCGACCTGAGCCATATCCTAAATCTTTTGAACCTTTGTTGCTATTTCAGTTTAGATCCGCAAGGATCTTGCGTTTGATTACTAATACTTCTACTTAGTGTGCAGGTGCTTAATCGGATCAAGCTTGAGGAGTCCAGCCTGGTTGAAGGCTTGGCTAGTAGCTAGGGTTCCTGATTTGTACTCACTGCACTTAGTGTATTTGTAATCTTGCTACCTTGTAGCTATTGTTGTATTTGGCTTGTAATTTCTGAGATTAGCCATCTCAGAGATCAATCAATAAAGAGGTCCCGGTAATTAGCGATCCCGAGTGATCTGATCCCTACAGATGTGATATGAATAAAATGGAAATAGAATCACCAGCATCTTAGCTTAGGGAGTACTAATTTGTTGACCGTGTTATGCATTCTCGCTCCATGTATGGAGGTGAAGTTGTAAATCCACACTACGGATCCGTCTGCGTTGGATCCGTGTAAGAACTGCGAGTCAAGCACCCTGTAACTATTCACACTCGATGCCCATTTAATGTCCCGTCAGAAGGGTTTGGTTCTACTTTTAAGCGGGCTTTCAATAATTTTAAGAAGCATGGACTATGTCCAGAAGCAATCTATCCCTTGGTGGGTACATGTAAAGCTACAGTGTGCTTGCATAGGACACCTAAGTGGGATGGAAAAGTCATTGGGGGTGGAAGAATTGCAAAAAAGGTAAGTGTAACTTTAACTTGTTGATTTCGACAAATTGATTAAACCTGTACACTCTTCATCTATGTTGACTATTTATTGGTTGTTTTTTTGTATAGGAAAAAAAAACTTGGATTGATTATTTTATGCGGCTAACAAATGACAAAGACATTGAAAGAAAATTGGATTTCCAATTGGGGTTGGGTCGGTACGGTATATTGTACCGAAAATGCTGTACCGTATCCGTGCCAAAAATATCGGTATAAAAAAATTTCACACCGCTACTGTACCGAAAGTTTCGGTATTCGGAGATTTCGGTATTAATAATATCACAACTATTACCATATCGATATTTCGGTATATCGTATCGATTTTTGGTATACCGTACTATACGATTTCGGTACACTATACCGTTATACTGCCCCGTTTCGTATACCTTTATACCAAAACATATATTTCAAAAACCAAAAAATATATTATCTATTTAATCTATTTCATTTAGTTTTATATATAAATATATTGAATATATTGTTTCGGTATATATACCGATTTTCGGCATATACCGAATATTCGGTATAACGTGGTATACCGTTTTTCCAAAAATACGGTATACCACGGTATAAGAAAATCCATACCGTTTACGTATCGAAAATTTACGGTACCGTATTGTACCGTACCAAAAATTCGGTAATTTTTGAGATTTTTCGGAACAATACGAGCGATGTATTTTTTTCGATATTTTTACCCACCACTAATCACAAATACAATTAAGTAATTTTGGACATTATATTAGTCTACTAAATCGTGATTTAGTAGAATTTGGAAATTCCCTTAATTTTATTTAAATATAATATATCATGAAACAAAATCATCATCTTATTCAAATTAAAGAAACTCCAACTGCACTGGCATTCGATTGAATTTTTTACTTTCTTGGACTTTTGTATGAGTATTTTATTTGATTAGTTAGTTTAATTATATTTTGAATTATCCGGCCAAAAATTGAGGAAAAAAATTAAAACTGGACCCGTTTTATTTTTCCGAAATATAAAGGTTCAAAATAAGATATTTTAAACCAAAACCAGAAAACATTGTATATATTATTTAAAATAACTTTTGGACTTGAGTAAATTAAAAATGTAATTATCAAATCTTTTCATTCAGCTCTCTTTACAATTTTCAATTGAATCACACTTCAAACGTTTATATTAAAACCTCAACAGTACTATAGGCACATGCAATTGCAAACCCTTGGTAACTAGTCGCAGTTATCGAGATCATAAATTATTTAATAGTAAGCGTATATATAGATCTTAACATTTTAATACCCCAAAATTCGGTTTCGACAATAATGCAGATTGATAACAAATTAACTGGAAACACGTGTCCTATTGATTAGCTCATTTTTATCGTTGAATTCTACTCTATAGCAAAGGAAGACGTGACGAGATACAATAGCTAGTATATGGTTTAATCAATTGAGGGAACATCTTTTTTAGTCTACGAACTTTGCCAAAGTATCATTTTAAGTCCGTGAACTTTGAAAATATCATTTCAGGTCCATTAACTATGGGTTAACATCATTTGAAGTACTTTTTTACTACTTCCAAGTTTTATAGGACGAAAATACCCTCGATAACTTAAAGGATATATATTTTTAATAAACTTATCATATACTCATATTTTTTATAAATATCTTTACAATATATTTTTGATGAATTTTCTAAATATATTTTGACCTTCAATATTATCATTTAATTATGTGACATGCAAGTAAAATTTCTTTTCTTCAATTTTTTATATTAAAGAATTTTAAAATAGAATAAAGAACTTTTCTTCAATAATAAAAAATTGAATAAGGATCTTTTCTTGCATGTCACAAAATTAAGTGATAATATTGAAGGTCAAATTATATTTAGAAAATTCATCAAAAATATATAGTAAAGACATTTATAAAAAAATATGAGTATAGGATAAGTTTATTAAAAATATATACCCTTTAAGGTATCAAGGATATTTTTGTCCAAAAAAACTTGGAAATAGTAAAAAAGTACTTCAAATGATATTAACTCATAGTTGATGGACCTGAAATGATATTTTCAAAGTTCACGGACCTAAAATGATACTTTGGCAAAGTTCGTGGACCAAAAAAGATGTTCCCTCTAATCAATTTAAAGAATATGGAAACCAAACTGGTCCAGTTTCGAGAAAAAAAAAAAAAGCACTAGTCTTGATTATAGACGAATCATCGTCTTCCCACATTTGCATTTGTTTCAAGTGTAAATTTTAAAGTAACTGCATTCATCACACGAAATTTTAAAAATATATTGATTTGATCTTTTAAGTACTTCACAATAACTAAAATAATTCAACTTGTCATGTCAAAATAATTTGGTAATATGGTGTGATGTCATTTTCGATTTAACCGAAAATACAATTTGAGTTAATTCTTAATTGTTCATGTATTTATGTCCTAATAATTTAGGAGAACATTTAAATATAAATATTGTTTATGGTTTTCTAATCAATTAATCATTATGTTTATTCAACATATGGGAACAAAATTCGTGGATGTATGCATGATGCTACTTTTTCATTCATCGTGCTTTTGCTAATCTTTAAATAGTTATATTGCATAAGAAGGAAAACTATGATCAGTGTATTATATTGTAGCCATAAAAAGAAATTTGAAATCCTTAAATAATGTGCCATTTAAACAAGCTGGGGAATTTTGCCATTTATGTTTGGTGTTTATTACTTATGTAGCAGAATCAAAATCAATTTCACGAAAATTATTAATGTTATTAGAAATAGAGGGAACATCTTTTTTGGTCCACGAACTTTGCCAAATTATCATTTTAGGTCCGTAAATTTTGAAAAAATCATTTGAGGTCCATCAACTATGGGTTAATATCATTTAAAGTACTTTTATACTATTTCCAAGTTTTTTTTAACGAAAATACCATCAATACCTTAAAGGGTATATATTTTTAATAAACTTATCATATACTCATATTTTTTATAAATATCTTTACAATATATTTTTTACGAATTTTCTAATTATAATTTGACCTTCAATATTATCACTTAATTTTGTGACATGCAAGTAAAATTGCTTCTTCAATTTTTTATATTAAAGAATTTTAAAATAGAATAAAGAACTTTTCTTTAATATTAAAAAATTTAATAAGGAGGTTACACACTTCTCACACATTCTTACATCTTCTTTCCCTTCCATTATCTCCCTTTTGATCCAATTTTTATGGTTGGATCAACCTATTTTTTTGTGTGTTAGAATTATTACAGAGACAAGGTCTTGGAAAAATAAAATACAGATTCAATCATAGAGAATCACATCATTCTGTCACGTCCACTGCTGGCTAAACCATAAGTGTCTTACTGATGAGAGTTTCTTCATTGTCAACGATGATATCAGAGACGGTGGAAAGCAGTGTAGCTGATTCCAAATCTAATTTTTAAAAGCTCTATAGAAGACTTCAAGGCTTATGTAGATTTGCGTGCGCACTCATCTCTCCAATTGTATAGCATCTACCGTATGTCATTGACGATGATAGTCGTAGAACCATCCAGAGAACCATCCAGATGATGGATGGTCAAATAATCTCCCCACAAAGAATAGTCGATTAGTTTCAAATAACTCCAAATAATCAAAATGTTCTTATACTTTCTCCGTCCCAAAAGAATATGCACTTTGGGTTCGGCACGAGTTTTAATGCAAAATTGGTATAGTAAGAGAGGAGAAGAGAGAAAAAGTAATTAATGTATTGTTAATGGAGAGTGGGTCCCACCTCATTACAAATAAAAGAGTTTCCAAAATTAGAAAATGCATATTCATGTGGAATGTACTAAAAATGAAAGAGTGCATATTCTTGTGGGACAGATAGAGTATATCTTAAGTCTATCCTATGAGGTTAACATCAGAGAACTAAGGGGCACGGGAAATGTGCATGAATTCAAAATTAAAGAAAGTTCGAGAATAAAAGCATCAATTGACACGTATTAAGTGTAGATTAATATGCATAGGAGACATTCATCGAATACAGAGAGCGGTAAGAAAAAGAGCTGGCGTGTTTTGGGAAGAGAGAGAAGGGATTGGTTATTCCAGCAGTGAGAAATCGTAAAGAAGAATGATAATATATTAAATTTCTCCATTCTTAATAATATATGTGGTACTAAAGATCTCTTAATTCGAAAAATAAATTTAATCCTAACAGCTTATAAAAATAAATATAACTAAAAAAGATGACTATTTTTGTGGGATGATCCAAAATGATAAAAAAAAATAAACTGTTTTTATGGGATGGATGAAGTAAAGTCCAAAAGTGATCCTAAATACATTACCCCTTTATGATTTGGTCTATAATATTATATTTTTGGACAGTATATTAGAATGTATAATAAATCGTGATTTAGTAGAAATTGGAAATTCCCTCAATTTTATTTAAATAAAAAAAATTGTGAATAATATATCATGAAGCCAAATCATCATCTTATTCAAGTTAAAGAAACTCCAACTGCATAGGCCTTCGATTGATTTTTTCTATTTTCTTGGACTTTTGTAGGAGTATTTTATTTGATTAGTTAATTTAATTATATTTTGAATTATCCGGCCAAAAATTGAGGAAAAAAGATTAAAACTGGACCCATTTTATTTTTCCGAAATATAAAGGTTCAAAATAAGATATTTTAAACCAAAACCAGAAAACATTTATATACTATTATTTAAAATAACATTTGGACTTTAGTCAAAATGTAAATATCAAATCTTTCACTTCTCTTTTCTTCTTTTTCTTTTCTTTTTTTTTTTTTTTTTTTTTTTTTTTTTACATTTATCAACTGAATCACACTACAAACGTTTATATAAAAGGTAAAAACCTCAACAGTACTACTACTATAGCATTTATTCTCTATATTTTGTGAAAAGGCACATGCAATTGCAATCCCTGGCTAACTAGTTGCACTGATCGAGATCAAAAATTAATTATGGGTGCATTGATAACAAATTAACTGGAAACACGTGTCCAATAGATTGGCTCATTTTTATCGTTGAATTCTACTATCTTGCAAATGAAGACGTGACGAGATACATTAGCTAATGTCTAAAAGAATAATACTATCTCCGTCCTTGAAAGTTTGATATAATTTATCATTTCAGTCTGTCTCTAAAAATTTGATCAGTGGTGGAGCCAGGAATTTTGCGGTGAGGGGTCCAAGAAGAAGAAAATTTTTAGCGCTCACTGTTAATAAATATAGATATCTCGATGATTTTGTTATCGAAATTAGTCGTAGGAAGACCCTTTTATGTTTTGCCTTTTTTCATCGTTTAGAATTAGAATATCTTAAATAAAGGAATGTTTTCAGATATTTAGTACACAAGAAAAATAAATGCATATCAAGAAAATTTAATCTTATTGAGAATAATTGATATAATAACTTTGTGATGATCTTAAAAAAAAATTAGAAGATTTTCATAAGTAAAACAATTGTTTAAGTGTACATATTAAATTTTTTTGATAAAACTATTAATTATATTACAATACTTATAAAAAAGTAGTTTAAAATGTATATTACAATAATGACAAGTTATTAAACAAATAATATCCTTTCAAACTATACTCTTTAAAAGTCACGAATTAAACAAATCTCTAATAAATGAATTGACAATAAAAGTTATTGAATATATATAGCACATCTCTAAAATATAATTTGACAAAAAAAAAAAATTAGAATATATCATTAGATAAAAATAACCTTTCATAATGATTAGGTTAATATTGCAATTTATTTGACAAGAAATGACTTACTAAACACATGCCAAATATTTAAAAAGGGAAGGTAGGAGTGCGTGGCTGAGAATCGAACTTTGCACCTCCACCACAACTATGATATATAGCCAGCATCACTTGCCAACTATGCTAACAAGTTATATGAGTAATGCTTCTGAATATATATAATACTCGAATGGCTGGGGGGCCCTTGGGCCCCCCATGCCCCAGCGTGGTTCCGCCCATGAGTTTGACATACTTTACTTTTTACCATTTAGGCAGTGGACCTCATATTCCACTAACTTATTCATACTCACATTTTATTATAAAACTAATGCTTTAAAAATAGGACCCACATTCCCCCAATTTTTTCAACTTATTTTCCATTACATTTCTTAAAATTCATGTCTTTGTGCTAATATTGGAGATAGTACCATGGTTTAATAGTTTAAAAATCATGGGCACCGAACTTGTCCAGTTTCGAGAAAATAAAAGAAAGCACTGGTCTTGATTATAGACGAATCATCGTCTCCCTACATTTGCATTTGTTTCAAGTGTAAATTTTAAAGTAACTGCATTCATCACACGAAATTTTAAAAATATATTGAGTTGATCTTTTAAGTACTTCACAATAACTAAAATAATTCAACTTGTCATGTCAAAATAATTTGGTCATTTGGTGTGATGTCATTTTCGATTTAACCAAAAATACAATTTGAGTTAATTCTTAATTGTTCTTGTATTTATGTCCTACTAATAATTTAGGAGAACATTAAAATATAAATATTGTTTATGGATTTCCAGTCAATTAATCATTATGTTTATTCAACATATGGGAACAAAATTCGTGGACGTATGTATGATGCTACTTAGTCTTTTTCATTCATCGTGCTTTTGCTAATCTTTAAATAGTTATATTGCATAAAAAGGATCAGTGAATTATATTGTAGCCATAAAAAGAAATTTGAAATCCTTAAATAATGTTCCATGTAAACAAGCATGGGGAATTTTGCCATTTATGTTTGATGTTAATTACTTATGTAGCAGAATCAAAATCAAGTTCACGAAAATTATTAATGTTATTAGAAATGAATGGTCTTGGTCATATATCTTCCTAAAGAATTACTCTTTTTATCAGATTAACATAATGACTAGTTATCATCAAAATGTACATTTTATTTTAACTCTTTTATATGTCATTCTTTTATTTAAATTGTTGATGGATAATTGACCCAAATATCTGTCAACTAAATTACTACAGTACTTTTATTTATCCTTCAAGATACTCAAATCTTAATTGATGTAATTCAGTGTATTTAACTTTTCAAAAATACTTGATGGCTTCCACCAGAAATCCAAGATACATTTCAAAAATCTTAACATACATTAAAAAAGTGTGGCCAATGAGTTATGGTGGAGGTGCACCAAATAAGGTGTAGATAAACTATCAAAAGAAAATATTCATATTGCTCTACAACCGGTATATATATAATTTAAATTGGAATTTTCATAAATTTGGAGCGACTTCACTAGCACTAAGTTGCTGCTAATGCATATATTAATCGATAATGCACCACTGTCAAAGTTTCAACGCCCACATGATCACAAAAATCCCAAAATATTTAAAAATGTATGGCCACTAACCACCATCAAAATGGTGTGTGCACGTGCTCTAGTGGTGGTTGTGATGAGAACTAATTTAATTATCTTTCCATTTTCTATAATTCTAATGGCGTTTTGGAGATCTGGGACCTTATGGTCAAGTGATCAGTAAAAAAGATATTAATCGCATTTTATTATCTCTCTACTTTAATTTATAAATATTAATGTTTTAAAATAATACTAATATTACTCTCATTATTCGCTATTAACTGTCACAAATTATCCGACTGCATAAAATAAAGTATGCGAAAAGAATTGATATAACGTACATCTTATTTACTCCCTCCGTCCCACATTTGGAGTGATAATTAGTTATAACACGGGTTTTAAGGAATTGGTGGAGTGTGTAATTAATGAAGTGAGAGGTGGAGTGTGTAATAAATGAAGTTAGTTGGTGGAAAGTGAGATGAGTTGACTTTTAGATTTTGATTTATGTTTTGGTTTATTTTTGTGTATATAATGACATTTGAGTGTAATTTGAGTGAATAATGGGGTAAAATGTTATGTGCAAATATGGTAAATTCTAAATGTTACTCCAAATGTGGGACGGACTTTTATGGCAAAATGTCACTCCAAATCTGGGACGGAGGGAGTATTTTATGGCATAACAATGACAGTCTTTATAACAATAGTTAGTCAAAATCCAATATTCTTGCCAAAGAATGAGACATTTTATTAGATGACGAATTATATTCATTAGCTTTTAGGAAAATAAACCTTACTAAGGTAGTATAAATCTATTTAAAGTGAACTATGTCATTAGTCTCTAACCCTTTAGGGTTTTTTCACCATAGACTCCTAATAAAAAAAAAAGTCATCAGTTAATTCTAACGTTTTATATAAATACGAATGCGGAATTTTTAGTTATTTTTCGGACGAAAATGCCCAAATCAATTGAAGGATATTTTTGGCAATCCCTAAATTAGCCGACATATGAATTTTGTCACATTTCTGTCAATAACTTCTTCTTATATGATTTTCTAATAAGTTATGATACTTCATACATGATTCTGTTGACAGAAATGTGACAAAAATCATACTATATATCAATATAATGGAGTGACAAACACTAGGGGTAACTGGAATATTTTTATTGTTACGGTCTATAGTGGAAGAAGGTTAGTGAGAAATAGCAGAATTTTCACCCATCTATTTAAAAGTGACAATCCAGGCAACATGTTACTAAAGACAGTCACAACACACCCATTCATGTAAACAAAACAAAAATGTCAAAAAGAACAGCAAAATAATAATGACAAGCTACCCTCAAATCAAACTATGAAATACCCCACTAGATTGATTGCCTTAAATACACAAAGACACAGTCATAGTCACACTTGAACATACACAAAAAAATGGAGGGCAATAGCTTCCTCCGCCGCCTCTTCGTCATCTCCGCCGTCGCCTCCGTCGTCCTTCTAACCCTCATCGCCCTCCCCACCAAAACCAAACCCAATCCCCCCAACAGCCCCACAAAAGAGGACATCCCCCGCCACCCCCTGGATCCATTGACGGTCCAGGAGATGGCCCGGGCCCACCAGGCCATCAAGTCCTTCTTCGCCGGGAAAGTCTACAGCGTCCACTCGCTGGTGCTGGAGGAGCCCGACAAGGAGGCGGTGCGGAGTTGGCGGAGGGGGCAGCCCCTGCCGCCGCGGAAGGCGTCCGTGATCGCACGCGCCGCCAGGACGAACTACATCCTGACGGTGGGCTTGGAGAGCGGAGAGGTGACGCAGCACGACGCCGCGCACATCTCCGGCTATCCGATGCTCACGCTGGAGGAGATGGGGAGTGTGATGTACGCGCCCTTCTCCAACGCCGATTTCAACCACACGATTCTCTCCAGAGGCGTCGATCTCGCCGACGTCGCTTGCCTGCCCTTCTCCCCTGGCTGGTTTGGTAAGACTTCGCCTCTCATTCTTTTCTCACCTACATCAACTTCATTCTAATTTGTTCAAAAACATTATTCAAAGTATAGTCATGACTAATTCAAGTTGATGGTCTACTCCCTCCATTCCACTCTATTTCTTTTTAGTCAGTCCCAAAAGAATATACATTTTCTAATATGATGATGTAATTTATCTCTTTTATTTTATTAATAATGCATTAAAATACATATCGACTAAAAGTATATACTCTTGTGAAATAGAAGAAGTAAGTAATTTTCTGGTAATATAAATTGGGCCCGCAAAATAGAATGGGATGTATCTTAGCCGTTTGTATTTATGTGTCGAAGATGCTACTATGTGTCGAAGATGCTACTACTTTATATGCACATGACATGATCATATGGTTTCTAATTTATACATGCCGGCAACAATAGGTTTGTTAGATGCTTACTGAGGCTGGTCGTGACTTAACGTGGTCTGGAAATAATAAATAGTACTCCGTATATGTTGCTGTCGACATTTTTATATCTTATGCCCGAACGTAGTATCCCACTTTCATTTTTTTATGGAGTAATAATTTCGATCCATTTTATTCTTTAATTTTTAGCTTCATATATATAAATGTTTACTTTTAGCTTTTGATTTTACGAGATACCATTGTTTAGCGTCAAGTAGAGAGAGAGAATAATTGGATATATTGATGTTGATAGAAAAAATAATTGAAGTAGTAATGAATAGAGTTAAACGTTGATGGGGATTTGTTTTATTTTTTCAAGAAATGGTAATGTAACATTTTTGTAAGATAAATAAAAAAGAAAAACATGACATCCTTTCAGACAGAGTAAGTTAAAGATTAAATAGTGTGCAAACACAACTGCCCACATTATCGGTACTCAATTTATTTGATGTTTCTATTTTCGTTTTTATTAATTTATTTTAATTTTAGTATTTTCCTTAGCATTTATCCAGCTTGAGAGTGTAGTTCGTTTGCATTTATAGTTGATGAAAATGTGTCGTGTTCTATCCCTTAAAAAATGACACGTCCATTAAAAAATGGTACGCACCAATTTAGAATATCAGAAGTCAAAAATATATAAATTGCACTTATAGTACTTACCAAGATGTCTTACAACTAAGAAAGAGTTTTTGTCGTCTAGTATTTTATAACTGTAATAGATACACACCTTGTATTACATACTATTACTAATAATGTTATCATTTGATAATAATAATAATAATAGGATCATATCACTAGAATCATTCTCATATCTATGTAACAAAATGGTTTAGGTGAGGCTGAGAATAAAAGGAGACTGGTAAAACTAGAATGCTTCACAATAAAGGACACTGCAAACTTCTACATGAGGCCCATTGAAGGTGTCATCGTGGTCACCGACGTGGACACAAACCAAGTGGTTGAGATCGTCGAGAAAGGAAACCACATCCCCATTCCCAAAGCCGAGGGAACCGATTACCGATTAGACGTGGCAAACGGGCCGGTCATCAAGCTCAAGAGCCCCGTCTCCATGGAGCAACCCAACGGCCCAAACTTCATCATAGAAGACGAGCATTTGGTGAAGTGGGCAAACTGGGAGTTCCACTTGAAGCCGGACCCGAGGGCCGGGGTAGTGATATCACAGGCCAAGGTCCGTGATCCGGAGACAGGAGTAATGAGGGATGTGATGTACCAAGGATTCTCATCGGAGCTGTTTGTGCCTTACATGGACCCTGAGGAGGCGTGGTACTTCAAAACTTACATGGACGCGGGAGAATACGGGTTCGGGCTTCAGGCCCTGCCTCTTGAGCCACTGAATGATTGTCCGAGAAATGCAAAGTATATGGATGCAGTTTTTGCGGCATCTGATGGAACGCCTTATGTTAGATCGAACATGATTTGCCTTTTCGAGCGATACGCAGGGGATGCTGCCTGGCGACATACAGAGAACCCCATGACTGGCGATATGGTATCATATAAATAACTCTCTTTATAGGGTCGTATTCTCTTAAGACCGCTGGTAAAATGACAACCGAGAACTATATCAGTTTGCTGATTCATTAATCTCAGTTGACATCCATCCCAAAATATCAAATTATGTCTCGATATCAGTTTGCTGATTCATAAATCAACAAACTGATATGGTTCTCTGTTCTCATTTGATTACAACTCGTTTCTCTATGTATCTATTAATTAATTGCGGTTGTAGATTCGAGAAGCGAGGCCGAGGATTTCACTAGTAGCGAGAATGGTGGCGTCCCTGGCTAACTATGACTATGTTGTGGATTGGGAGTTTCATGCTGATGGACTAATCAATGTCAAGGTAAGTGCATATACTCGTTTGATTACTACTCCCTCCGTTCCATGTTAATAGAGTAATTTTTCTATTTTTGGAAGTTCCAATATAATTGAGTCATTTTAATTTTTAGCAAAAAATAACGTACTCTTTTATTTTATTCTCTTTTCATGTCTCTTACTTTACTCCCCATCCATTTAACACGCTATTCTTAAACTCCGTAGCGAAAAGAAATACTTCTATTAACTAGGAAACGGAGGGAGTAGTTTTCTTTATTTGGTAAATCTAAATAATGTCCTGATGAGCAGGTATCATTGACTGGCATAGTGATAGTGAAAGGAACTAATTATGTGAACATGAACCAAGTAAACGAAGACGAAGACGAGCTCTACGGCACCCTCTTATCCGACAACATCGTCGGAGTCGTCCACGACCACTACATCAACTTCCACCTCGACATGGACGTGGACGGCTCCGACAACTCCTTCGTCAACGTCCATCTCCAACGGGCCTACACCAACGGCAAATCTCCGAGGAAGAGCTTCATGAAGGTCAACAAGACCATTGCCAAGACGGAGAAGGACGCGCAGATCAAGCTGAAGCTCACGGACCCCTCAGAGTTCCACATCATCAACCCGAACAAGAAGTCGAGAGTGGGCAACCCGGCCGGGTACAAGGTGGTCCCCGCAGGGACGGCCGCTAGCTTGCTCGACCCTGAGGACGCTCCTCAGATGAGAAACGCATTTACAAACAACCAGATTTGGGTGACGCCGTACAACAAGAGTGAGCGGTGGTCGGGAGGCCTGTTCGCCTACCAGAGCCACGGCGAGGACACTCTTCAAGTGTGGTCCGACAGGTAAACATTCCTTAGCCCGACCACACCTTGATTAAGTGAGACATTTCTTTCCAGTACGAGATTTAATAAAATGAGGTTTTGTTAGTTAAATGGAGGAGAATAAAGTAACGAAAAGTATGAGAGAGAAGGTGTATATATTTGACTTGTGTGTTTTTTTTTTGGTAGGGACCGGCCCATTGAGAACAAGGATATTGTGTTGTGGTACACATTGGGGTTCCATCATGTTCCTTGCCAAGAAGATTATCCTATCATGCCTACAGTGTCGTCGGGCTTTGACCTGAAGCCGGTGAATTTCTTTTCAAGGAATCCGGTGTTGAGGGTCGCCCCTTACGTTGAGAGCGAGCTGCCGGTTTGCAAGGCTCCTGCTTCAGCTTGAGAATTTGCACGCTTAGGTCAATTTTTTTCATCTTAGGGTATTTTGAGTAATATGTTGCTTTGATTACAAAGAGGTTCTGGTAAAACCTGAACCTTTAAATTCCAGATTGGAACAAGAAATTGGGGTAGCTAGGATGAGCATAAGTATAAAGCCACAATCCCGTTGTCATTGTTTAAATGAAGTCAATTTATCTACTGATTGCTTGCGTTCTCTTTAGATCATATGCGAAACACGAAACTCCATTTGAAGTAGAGCCACAAAATGCTTGGATACTCCCTTTGTCTCGTAAAGTCTTGATTTGCAATTTTGGTTCACTTTTATTATAGAAATAAGAATTACATTCAAAATAATATCTTTTTTCACTCACTTTTTTTTTATATTTTTTAAATTGGTAACGGACTCAACCGGGACTTTTAGTTAGACTCCTCTCGGTATGATATATTAATGCAATAATTTGACCCCAAATAATCTAGTTTGACTTGACATGGTGCTTTAACCTCCATTGAACTATAATTATTTCGTGCTTAAAAGTTAGTCTCGAAATTTTATAGAACCCTTATGCTGACAACTGAAATAAATATCATATGACTATATAAGTTTTACTCCCGCCGTCCACAAAAGATGTCACACTTTCCTTTTTAGTTTGTCCCACAAAAGATGTCACATTTTCATTTTAGGAAAAATTTTGTCTCTCACATGAATATAAAAATTATATTTCCTCTCTCTATTTAACAAACAAAACAAAACCTTCTAAAATCTTGTGTCGGCCCACAAGTGTGACATCTTTTGTCGGACGGGGGGAGTACTATAATGGGGGTGGTTCCAGTGAGAATTCAAAATCATTGTAGTGACACCATAAAACATATCAGTTTTTGATATTGAGTAGGAATTGATATTCATGTATCAACGAACTGAGTCATGAACTGATATTAATAAATTTGTGAACTACTCCCTGTTTTCGCATATTTAGTCCATTTTTGTGTTTGACACGAGTTTTAGGAAATGCAAATAAAAGTGAGTTGAAAAATTTAGTTATTATGAGTCTCATGTTTATATATTAGTATTTGTATAATAAAATGTGACTAGAATGAGTTAGTGGAACGTGAGTCATGCTTATTATTTATGGTAAAAAGAGAAAATGGACAATTAATATGGGACGGATGAAAATAACAAAACTGGATAAAATTTTATTTTTAATAAAATTTAAAATGAATTAAACCATTTTTTCTACTATAATACACGTAATAATTACATAAAAAGAACGAAATTTGGTAAAATATGTGCATGACAGGAAAATACTGAATGACCTTGAAAGAGCCAAACATCACGCGTGGATGGAGATGCCTAATAAAGGTTCAACATTACAATTAAAAACCTCCAAAAATTATAGGGGTAGTGTCTTTCGTTATCGTTATTGTCGATTTTTCGACTACGAAAAGACAAAAAATTAAAATATACTACATTTACGGAATTAAAATTACGATTAAAATACGGAATTAAATTTACGACACATATACGGGAAAATTCATTAATTGCATTTAAAAAAGTTACATAGATAAAAAAAAATTACATGCATAATAAAGAAAAAAAACTATCGCCGTGCAATCCTCCGTGCCCACAACTCTTCAATTATATCCTTTTGGAGTTGAATATGAGCATCCACTTGGCGCATGTTGGCAAATTCCTTGAGTCGGCCGGCTTCATCGAGAGGTACCCCCTGTCGTACACTAGGGGTGGCCGTTCCGTGGCTTGGACCGGCTTCATCGTCACTGACCCAACTAGTCAGTTGTACGCCTTCGTCTTCGACGATCATGTTGTGCAGGATAATGCAGGCGTACATTATCTCGGAAACGCATCCGACATCCCACAAACGCGTTGGGCCCTTAATTGCCGCCCATCGAGACTGGAGCACACCAAATGCGCGCTCCACGTCCTTGCGCGCCGACTCCTGTCGTTGCGCAAAGTAGGCCTTCTTTTCATCACTTGTTTGTCGGATCGTCTTCACAAAGACCGGCCACCGAGGGTATATCCCATCCGCCAAGTAGTAGCCCATATCATGCCGGTTGCCGTTGGCCACAAAAGAGACGGCTGGACCGACGCCCTGGCACTTCTCGTTGAAGAGGGGAGACGAGTTCAGGACGTTGAGGTCGTTGTTCGACCCGGCTACCCCAAAATACGCATGCCAGATCCACAGCCGGTAATCAGCTACGGCCTCGAGGATTATCGTGGGGTTCTTTGACTTGTAGCCGGTCGTGTAGGCCCCCTTCCAGGCAGTCGGACAGTTCTTCCACTCCCAATGCATACAATCTATGCTGCCTAACATCCCCGGGAACCCATGCTTCTCCCCGTGCATCTGCATCAAATTCTGACAATCTTCGGGAGTAGGGCTTCGAAGGTACTGCTCACCGAAAATGCTGATCACGCCCCCACAGAACTCCTTCAGACATTTCAGGGCTGACGACTCACCGATGTGGAGGTACTCATCCCACATGTCTGCCGCGCCTCCGTAGGCCAACTGCCTGATTGCCGCCGTGCACTTTTGGATAGGGGTGTGGCCGGGTCTGCCAGCCGCATCGTGCCTGAAGCGGAAACACAGATATTGACGCTCCAATGCCCCAACGATGCGCATAAACAACTCCCTGCGCATTCTAAAACGCCGCCGGAACATGTTGGCGGGAAACCGCGGGTACTCTGCAAAGTAGTCCTCGTACAGCCGCTGATGTGCAGCTACGTGATCCCGATCAATCACCGCTCGGTGGTGGACAACTCGTGGAGGGCGAGGTATCGCCTGCTGTTCCACCATACGCATGTACCGCTCCATCCCGCGGTTCATGTAGGCCTCCATAGCCTCGTTCATCCTCCGTTCGTACTCCTCAGGATCCACACCACTACCACTACCACTACCACTACCGCTACCACCCGCGTTACTCATCGTTCGATGATGCTCTTGTACAGAAAGTTAGAGAGAGAGAAAACTCGTTAAAACAAGTGGTGCAAATGAAAATGAAACGAAAATCGCGTTTATATATGATTTAAAAAAAAAAATTCTTTTGTATTTTTCTGATTACGGACTCAATTTCATATATAGGCTATAAGAACAATCCAGGTAGAATTGACTCTCTTTTTTAAAAGTATAGTCTTTTGGGATGAGTTCTTCCGTATAGTCTTTATCATGTAGTGCTTTTATTGAGCGCCCAAACGGCTCGGAGTGGTAGCCGGGCAAAAAACTCGTCGTGATCAACGAGTATGTTTTTAGGGCCGACTGCGAATGGTGACTCACGAATTAATGGCAGGGCAAAGAATTCGTTGTGACTAACGTGGCCGTGACCAACGAGAATTCAGAGTGGTGGCCTAACAAAGAACCAGTCGTGACCAATGAGGACGTTGGCCTTTAAGAAGGGTCAATTATTACAAACTCAATTTTTCACATCGACCAGAAGAACAACTGGTGTAGAGTTTATAAACTAAATGCATGGTTAGGACTAAAGCTCAAAGACAAAAACGCACTCCTAGATATGTATAAGACATAGCAATCACTATTCTAACAGAAACACAGTTTAGTGGAAAACAGTGGGAAAATGGATGCAAGAAGCGTCTTGTTCATCTTTTCCGCCGTCCTAGTCACACTCTTCACTCTCTCCATCCTCTCATCGCCGCCCTCCCACAAGGCCGACCTGTCCATCAATCGCAAGAGACCAGCTTTCCTCCAAACTCCCACAAAGCACTCCCCCCGCCGCCACTCTGCCGTCGTCCCCCACCACCCTCTCGACCCCCTCACCGTGACGGAGATTCACCGGGTCAAGGAAATAATCCAGAGCCACCACTTGTTCATAAACAAAGCCTACGCCCTCCACTCCGTAGTCCTCCAGGAGCCCGAGAAGCAGGCGGTGCTCCGGTGGAGGAAGGGGGATCCCCCGCCGCCGCGGAAGGCAGCTGTCGTGGCGCGCGCCGGCGGGGAGACCCTCGTGCTGACGGCGGACGTCGGCTCCGGCGAGGTGGTTCGGCACGAAACCGGCCGGGCGTCGGGTTACCCGACCATGACGGTGGAGGACATGACGTCGGCGACGTGGGCCCCCCTCGCCAGCGCTGTTTTCAATCGGACGGTGGTGGCGCGCGGCGTCGATTTGTCGGACCTTGCCTGCCTGCCTCTTTCCACTGGGTGGTTCGGTTAGTGGCTTCCGTCTCCTATTTTTCCACCTTAATATACTTCCAAAATTATTGAAAAATTATTACTCCCTCCCTCCTAAAAAAATAGGACATTTAAGATAACACGAGAATTAATTTATAGTAATTGATAAAGTAAGAAAGACGAAAAAAAATTAGTTAAAATGGTATTATGTGAATAATAAAATTATATTATTATTAATTTTTTTTATTAGTGAATAAATTGATGTATACTGATAATGAGTTTGAAAGAAATTTTTTTAAAAGGAATGAGATATTTTTATAGGACGGGTGAAAATGGAAAATTGTAGTATTATTTTTATGGAACGGAGGAAGTATTAATTTAGAAAAATGAAAAAGGTGGTTGTTATTGTTGCCACATTTAATGAGTTTTAATTTTTAGTACCAAAATTATGGAATTGACAAATTTTTGTTTTACATACTAGTGGTAGTAGTTCATACAATGATTCCACTAAATAATTTAATTAGATTGACGCTGATATGACAATATGAATGAAATATTTGAGGATACCAAAATTCAGCCAGTCATATCAAAATGAATTTTGGGGTAAATCATTCTTAATTGTAAAGTGTAACTTTTACACAGGCAATATCTTCAAAATTAGGCCAAAACTACTTTGCAAGTCACCATTAACAATGATGCTGTGTAGATGCTCACCCGAATCAAATTCATGATTTGAATTTTGGACGATTTTTTAGTTTTAGGCCATAAATTAGATTTAAAACTTTACAAAAATGACGTGACAGAGTGACTGCTTCATCAAATTCATGAAAAATAGATAACTTATTGTAATTTTTGTTCACTTTTGGTTGATGATTGTGATATATTGATCAGGCAAAAATGAGGAGAATAGAAGGTTGGTAAAAGTCCAATGCTACACCACCGAAGGCACGGCAAACTTCTACATGAGGCCAATCGAAGGCCTAACCGTCGTCGTTGATCTCGACACCCACGAAATACTGGAAATCACAGAGAAGGGCAGAGACATACCCATCCCAAATGCAGCCAACACCGATTATCGTTTCACGGCTCAAAATTCGTACCAAAGGCTCGTGAATCCCATATCGCTCGAGCAACCAAAGGGCCCGAGCTTCACGGTGGAGGACAACCATTTGGTCAAGTGGGCAAACTGGGAATTTCACCTCAAACCCGACCCCAGGGCAGGTGTCATCATCTCAAGGGCCATGGTCCGCGACCCTTGGACCGGGGAGATGAGAAATGTTATGTACAAAGGACTCACATCGGAACTCTTTGTGCCATACATGGACCCCACGGATGCTTGGTACTTCAAGACGTATATGGATGCAGGGGAATATGGTTTTGGGCTGCAGGCTATGCCCCTCGACCCGCTTAACGATTGCCCAAGAAACGCCTATTATATGGATGGCGTGTTTGCTGCGGCCGATGGGACGCCATATGTTCGGTCTAGCATGGTTTGTGTGTTCGAGAGCTATGCAGGGGACATAGCGTGGAGACACGCTGAGAGCCCCATCACCGGAATGGAGGTACAGTTTTAAAATGTCGCAATTACTTTTTCTTATCGGGACCTGATATAATCTTAAAATGTATGTTCTTATCATATTCTGCTTTATCTATCTTTTCTACTGAACGGTCCTGAAGATTCGGGAGGTCAGACCAAAGGTGACACTGGTGGTGCGTATGGCGGCATCGGTCGCCAACTACGACTACATTGTGGACTGGGAGTTCCAAACGGATGGGCTAATTAGAGTCAAGGTAAGTAGGAGTGCACTTGTTGCTATAATTGGTTTAATTTTCTCTATCAATCCTTTTCGCTAGTTGGAAAATACACTCATCATCTTGCATTATTTATATGGGGCCAAACTATTTACACCTTTTGATTATGAATGGGCCAAAATACTTTTTTTGAATATACTTTGATCTAGACTTGTCCATAAACTAGGGGCTATTTTTGAAAATGACATAAAAGAATCTTCTTACTTTGTTGTCTTTTTAACTAGGAACGCATTATCAAATTAGAGATGTTAAAAGCGTCACAACAAGGAAACCAATTTCTCCATTCAACTTCTTTATTGCACCTATAACTCATTAATCAATTTGATAATAACAAAAATTTAATACTTACTAGATATTTTAATATTCTTTACCAGAGATAAGATTAGACATGATTTTTTGTCTTTCTGTCATAAGTAAACATAACAACGGAACGACTGTATAATATTTTGATTGTACTAGGTTGGGCTAAGTGGAATACTGATGGTGAAAGGCTCTACTTATTCCAACACCAACCAAGTGAACAATGAAGAGGACCTCTACGGCACACTCTTGTCCGAGAACGTGATTGGCGTCATCCACGACCACTTCATCACCTTCTACCTTGACATGGACATAGACGGCGCCAACAACTCCTTCGTCAAAGTCAATCTCCAACGCGAGTACGCCTCACCGACAGAGTCCCCCCGGATGAGCTACTTGAAAGCCGTGAGGAAGGTGGCCAAGACAGAGAAAGATGCCCAAGTCAAGATCAATCTCCATGATCCGTCCGAGTTCCACATCGTGAACCCTACCAAGAAGACGAGGGTGGGGAACCCCGTTGGGTACAAGCTCGTCCCCAGTGGCACCGCAGCCAATCTCCTTGATCCCAACGATCCTCCGCAGCAGAGGGGCGCCTTCACCAACAACCAGATCTGGGTCACGCCTTACAACACCTCCGAGCAATGGGCTGGGGGCGCGTTCGTCAGCCAGAGCCATGGCGACGACACTCTACAAGTGTGGTCTAACAGGTACTCCCCCTGTTCTGCTGTAGTAGAGGAATTTCTTTTTAGCACCGAGATTCAGAAAGAAATATTTAATGTATCAAGTAAAGAGATAATAAAGTAGGAAAGAGAAAAAGGTAGAAAGAATAAAGTAAGAAACGGAAAACGAGTTACTTTTTTGCTAAAAAGAGAAATGACTCTGCTATAGTGTAACGTCTTAAAATGAAAAAAATGACTCAACTATTATGAAACAAAGAGAGTACATATATGATATATATGGCATTATGTAAAATGTTGTAGTTTGTGTTTGTTTGCAAGCTATTGCATACGATAAGAGCGGGTGGGTTTTGCCCAGGGCGCACTTTATGCATTTCCCTCGTCGTAACAACATGTGTTTTTAAGGGCAAGTTTCGATGATGCAGGGACAGGAGCATAGAGAAGAAGGATATTGTAGTGTGGTACACATTGGGGTTCCATCATGTTCCATGCCAAGAAGACTTCCCCATTATGCCCACCGTGTCTTCGAGCTTCGATCTTAAGCCGGTGAATTTCTTCGAGAGTAATCCAATTCTTAACATTCCTCCAAACTTTGAGAATGAACTACCTGTTTGCAAAGCTGATGCATCAGCTTAATTAGATATCCACTTGTGGATAGGAAATGAATGCTTCGAGAAATCAGAGGTCTTTGCTTTCTTGTATAAATGCTTGGATATGGAATAATAAGACTCTTTTCTCAGATGAAATTTTCATTAGACTCAGTACCAAAAGTGCCTAAATGGTCAATCGAAAACTGTGTGCAAAACAGGGTATTTTTGCCCTTAAGAGTTGTGTCTTGTGAAACATTTCTCATTGTGTGGACTATGTTGTACTTTTGTGTATGTTAGATATTTAAGCCCTTCTTAGAATGCTAAATGGAATAAGACAAGAATGGAATGATTCTATTCTTTTGCTTGGTAGCAAATAGCAATGAGAATATAAATGGAATAAAAATTGTTATTCCTTGGTTGATTTCATTTCTATATTTGTGACTACAAATAATATAGGAAAAGAATGGAATAGAATGAAACATTAATAATTAATATGTTTATTCCACTGAAAAAATTAATTTTGTTCAAAAATTATTTCGCCAAATATTTTGGATCATAATATGTGTGTGCGGGCGCATTATGTGAAAGTGTATATAGTGTTTAGAATTTTTTTATATGATTAAAATTTTTTGTTTTGTTATAAAATGTAAAAATAATACTATAATTGAGATAATATTGAATTGAAATAATACTTTCTCCGTCCATAAAAAATAATCTTATTTGTAAACGACGTGAGTTTTAAAGAAAAAATGGTGAAGTAAGAAAAAAGAAAAAACATGAGTAAAATAAGAGAAATAAAGGAAAAAACAAGCATAGTACGAGGGAGAGGAGAAAAAATGGATAAAGTATAAGAGATAAACATTCTATTTTTAGAAATGAGACTATTTTTTGTGGACGTCCCAAAATATCAAAATGAGATTATTTACTGTTGTGTACATGAGAAATATACAATATAATAGTATATAGTTTAATTTATTAAAAACTAAAATAAGGAGAATGAAATGGAATGACCATTCTTTAGCTAAATGGAAGGAATAGTTATTTTCATGGAAACGGAATAGTGATTTCTAAGAAAAAAATTTACCAAACAAAAAATTTGAATAGAAATAGGAATATCATTACATTCTATCATACCAAAAATGGTCTTATATACTCCCTCCGTCCTACAGAAATTGGTCATATTTCCATTTTCGGCAGTCCCGTAGAAATAGTCCATATCCATTTATGGAAACCTTTTTCTTCTTCTTTTTCCTTTATCAATTATACGTTAAAACTTGTGCCGATCTTAAATGACCTACATCTATGGGACGGAGGGAGTAGTATATTCAATTATTGTTGTGTTATATTATGGCATCTGCTTTGCAAATTAGAACTCTCTATTTTTCCCTTTTGTATAAATGTAAACAATTTCTTTTCAAATTTCCAGAATTTCTCGTCCTTCCTAATTTAAATAAACTTTGTAAATATTCACAATTCGAAAAATTTGTGGATTTTGAAACAATGTAACTGCTGGTTTAGAGGTTTCCACACAATAAATTTCATTGAATACAAGTAGTTGCAGTGGCCCGAATAATAAATACGCTATGTTAATTTAAGTTTTAATAAGAGCCCACACATTATGATTTGGTGATCCGAAATAACTTCATTGGGCCCCATGTATATTCATAGTCAAAGCCCAAATCTCTTTATTCACGTTCTATTCCACATGTTTGACTTACCATATTTACGGTTCAAATGAAGATTGGTTTATAATGAATGTCATATTAGCATAATTTCGGTTCAAATAAAGATTGGTTTTTATATGCATGTGATACTAACCATAATTTCGGTTCAAATAAAGATTGGTTTATATGTATTTGTAATAAAAGATATAGTACTCCGTAGGAGTTCTTGTTTGACTCGAAATGGTTTTAAGAAATGGAGTATAAAAGAAAGTAAATTGAAAAGTTAGTGGAGTATAAATTTTAATTTATATATTTTCTTGTAGTAATATTTTCTCTGTCACATAGAAATAGACTGAATTTCTTTTTTCCGTTCGTTTTATAGAAACTTTTTCTCCTTTTTTTACATAACCATTTATGGCTCCACTAACCAATACTCCCTCCGTCCCATTGAAGATGACCCACTTTTTTTTTTAGTTTGTCCCAACAAAGATGACCCATTACTTAAAATGGAAACACATTTATCTCTATTTTATTCCCTCTCTCTTACTTTACTCTCTCCTCTTAACACACAAAAATTAACTGCATAAAATCTCGTGCCGCCCAAGGAAGGGGTCATCTTCCTTGGGACGGAGGGAGTACATTATTTAAGTATTTTTTTTTTTGTTTTCTACTCACTCCGTCACCGATCAAGAGTCACATTTTTCCATTTCAGTTCATCCCCAATTAAGAGTCACACTTCATTTTTACCATAAATAGTAAGTAGATCTCACATTCCACTAACTCAATTCATCCACATTTTATTATAATATAAAATAATGGGTCTCATATTCCACTAACTTTTTCAACCAACTTTTTTTTACATCTCTTAAAACCCGTGCCCGGTCAAAATGTGACTCTTAATCGGGAACGGAGGGAGTATTACTTTACCATTGCGTATTAAAATTTATGTCATTCAATTTGCTTGTTTTTATGAGCCGAATGGAGTATTAATTTTATACTCCCTCCGTCCCACCTCAAGTGATCAACTTTCTATTTTGGGTTGTTCCACCTCAAGTGATTGATTTTCTTTTTTAGCTAAAAACAAAACTTTAACCATATCTTACTTTATTCTCTCTCTTACTTTATTATCTCTTTCTTACTTTATTCTCTTTTTATCTCTTTTACTTTTTTCTCTTTTATACTTTACTCTTTCCACTTAACTCAATACATATAATTTTCTTAATTTTCATGTCGGAAAGAAATCCATCACATGAGATGGGACGAAGGAAGTATTAAATGTGAGTAAAAATGAATCAATGGAAATATAGACAGTATGATATAACATCCTAAAATAACAAAATAAAAAAATCCTTATTGTGAAATGTAGAGAGTAATTCATATTCAAAACATAATTCTATTTTTACTATTATAGCATTCAAAGTCAAATCATTATCCATCTCAAGATCAAATAGAAATGCGTAATAAACTAATAATGTAACGAAATTTCATCATAAGTACTCCAGATAGAGCAACTCTTTTTACAAAAGACTATGGTCAACAAACTTTGATGTTTCCAGATGGAGATCCATATTGTTTGTTGTTTCAACGAGAAAGCTTAGACCATACTTTTATAATCCGTCACATTTCTTTGTTCATGCTTTTTTTTTAATTACATATTATCTTGAAATTGACACATGGGAAAAAAAAATCCAATTTAACATAATCTATTCTAATCTAAAGTGCAAGTTTGCTAAAAAGATCTTAATGTCCTTTTTGAAGGAAAAATGGAAAGATGATTATCTAATTCTATCCAAAAATAATTTTTTAAGGTAAAAATAATTGAACAAATAATAGCCCAATAAAATGCTAACTTCTTGAAAAAGTTTTAAAACACATTTAAATAATGCACTACCATTATTTTTTTATAATTAAGTTATTAAATTTATATAGTAATTAGCCTTATATTTGAGTTAAATTGGAATTGTGCTAGAAAGTTTAGTTTGTCTTCCATTTATTTAGGTTAAAATTGAGATTTAATCATTTATTGCAATATTTTTTCTCTAAATTAATTCACAAGCTAAACGACAACACATATATGCAATGCATACAATTTTCATCCTATATTTTACTCAATTAAGGTTTTTAATTCTTTTATTTTAATTCGCCTCTAATTAAACAATACTACTAAGTTTATAGATTAAACTAAGAAATAGGATGAAATTATATGTATTTAAAATTAAATCTAACTTATAAAGTTTGTATAACTTCTTAATATATAGAGTAGTGTAAATTGTCACATTTTCAAAACAAACAAGATGCATAAAATATGATCGTTATTTTAAGTGATAATAGTAATTTACTTTTTATACATATATGTGGCGGGAAGTAAGAAATTTATTCGTTCCAATATAAAAAATTCATTTAGTCTTTGGCAATGTATATCAAGTTATGCTATGGTCTGAAATTAAAAGAAAGAAATAAATAGTCAACTAAAATGTGATTAAACTTGACTTCTCAAAGAAGTTTTAAATTTTTATGATTTAAATTATTCATATATTTAATGTGGATATGTTTAATATTCTATATATTTTTTTCAAATTAAATTTTTATAAATTAAGATATTAAATTTGTATATTAATTTACCTTTTATTTGGATTAATGACTTGCATAACACTTTCAATAAACATCTTTACTCACTTATATTTTCTTTATTTGTAATATATTTTATTCTAATTAATTTCTACTCTTTGATCATTAGTCACACATTTTATTTTTGTCATTAATTTTATTGTCTTCACTCCACTTAGAATATAAAATAAAATTGCATAAATGTTTCATCAAGTAAATTCTTCATTTTGAGTGAGACAAGATAAGTACATTTCTATTTTTTTAAATCTCTATATTTTTTTCAATTTTTATTTTCTATATATTTATTATATTTTATATTTATTATTTGAAATGCTTATGTATTGTGTATAGCTCTTGTGTTAATACTAGTTTGATAAAAATGATGTTTAAATTAATGTTACAAACGCTTTTAACTAACAATTTGTGATACTATTAATTGTTTTATCCTCTCCATTTGTTCCATTTCCAATTATGAAATTGATTACTGCAAGTCGTACACGCTATTCTAAATTGAGAATCTGCAAAATCAATGCGACGCATTTAATGCTAGTCAACGGTATCATATTTTAATTTAAGAAATATTGTTGGCCGATATTTCAATACGAGTCACATTTCGTGTGACTACGGGTTTTACGAAATGTCCAGAATAGTGAGTTTAAAAAATTAGTGGAATATGAAATTCATTTTTTTATATATATTGGTTTATACGTTATAATATATGTGGGTGAAGTGAGTTGGTGTAATGTGGAACTTACCATTTATGGTAAATTGAAATGTGGTTCTTATTGTGGAACGGACCGAATAACAATTATTTTGTACCTAAGGGCGACATATTTTAGAGCACTCACAGTGGGTGACTCATTCTCATCATGGGCATACAATTATGATTTTGTTGGTATTTTGTGTAAAATGAAATACTAAAACCCCTATAAAAATAACAAAATATAGAAAAATATTATCTCGTACAAATTTTAGAATATATAGCCCTTTATACTACAATAATTTATGCGTCCGCTCTAGTTCTCAGAGCACTCCCAATGGTGCCGGCTAAAAGTCGGCGATTTTTCGCCGTCTATCGCCGACCAATGGGAGAGGTCGGCGATAATTCGGCGATTTTTCCTCCCGTTTTATCGCCAACCGGCGAAAAATCGCCGGATTATCGCCGAATTATCGCCGACCACTGTGGGCGATAATTCGGCGATAAAAATATTTTTTTATTTTTTCTCTTCATTCTCTCCCCATTCTCATCCCTTTTCTCTCTTCATTTTTTGTTTTTACTTTGAATTTTTTTTCCATTCCTGTACTATTTTTTTTTATTAATTTTCGTCGTTGTAATGTTTACCCGTGTTTAATACAACGAACTTTATTACTATTATTTGTTTTGTCTTATAAATTAAATTAGCTAGCTTTATTATATACAAAAATAAAACAATTAAATTAGTGATGATGTAAAAATGAAATGTTGAGTTAGGGATAAATAAGGGAGAAACCATTGGAGCAGATTGACTAAAAGTTGGCTAAAAACTGGGGATAAATTATGGTGCTGATGTGGCGCTGATGTGGCAGGAGTTAGGGAGAAATAAGGGAGGTTTTAGGGAAACTGTTGGGAATGCTCTTACGATGCATTGGAGGGAGACGTTACTTGGCGGTTTTTAATTTTTTAATTTTTTTGTTCTTTTTTTTTCCTTTTTATAATCATTTGTTCTTATTTTTTATTTTTCTTTTTTGGGCTTGGGTCATGTTTTGAAACGATATATTTGGATTTTATTTATGAGTTAGGGGTCTGCCTAAACCTCCCACCTACACTGGTGTTCTTTATTAAAAAAAATAATACTTAGCAGTTTTTTTAAATTTGATGTTTTTTTAAAAAAAAAATTCTTCTTTTTTCCCTTTTTATAATCATTAGTTCTTGTTTTTTTTATTTTTCATTAATTCAATTAATTTTATTTTGTTTATTCTATAGTCAATAAGATTGAATTCCATTTACCCTTAATTAATCCAATTAGTCCTGATGACTATCGAGAATTATATCTAAGTTCAAATATTTAACTAAGCATTATTCATTGTTTAATAATTTATCTTTAGTTATAATATATATTGTATTATATAATCTTAATAATGGAGTAGTTTATATAATTCTGTTATACAATATGTGTAGCATAGAGCCAATAAGATAATCTCTTTGTCCCACAATAAGAGTCATGTTTTGCTATTTTGGTTCGTCCAACAATAAGAGTCATATTTCACTTGTGACATAAATGATAAATAGGCAACATTCCACCAACTTATTACATTCACATTATATTATAAAACGAATACGAGTACTCTCAATTGGACTAGGACAATTACCTATTACCGCCCAATTGGACCGATTTTTGATCCACACCAAAACAATATGAGTACTCTCTTTGTCCCACTTTTAAGAATCTCAATTGAATTTAACATAAATTTTAAGAAATATAAAAGAAAATTGATACAAAAAGATAATGAAATATGTGTCATATTTTTTATATAGCTTTATAATAAAATGCGAGTGAAATGGTGTTAATGAAATATGAAGCTAATACTATTTATGAAATATTTTATTTGGGATGGAAATTGAAACTCCTAAAGTGGGAAATATGGAGTACATGCTACTCAATATATATAAGTTGAAGTTCGGCCGCCTTGGAGTTCTAGTATTTAATTTGTTTTGACTTTTTTGGCAATAATGTATGAATATATATGCTGTTTATGATCTCGACTGAAATAAACAATAATAAGATGCGAATCTTTCTTTTGAGTAAGAACTAAGTATGGTTTTTGTCTTCATCGATACCATGTGAATTGCATTTCATCATTCGTTGATTAATATATTGTTTATGATAAGATTCTTGCTCTTAACAAAGCAAAGGTGTATATCTCTAGGAGATTTTGTCCAAAATCAAATAACCATGTGTATTGTGTAGGATAGTAGGAGATCCTGTGCTGCTACAATTACAAACTTTTACTATTTTTCCACTGTATTCCTTCGTTTCCATCATAGTTGAGTTATTTTTTTATTTTAAAAAGTTTCCTTATAGTTGAGTTATTCCATATATTTCCTCAATCTCAAAAGAATATGCATTTTGAGTTCGACACGAGTTTTAATGCAAAATTGACAAATTAAGAGAGTTAGTCGAGTTTCCAAAATTAAAAAAATGCATATTCTTGTGAGAGAAAAAAGTTTTCAAAATAAAAAAAAATGCATATAAGAGTGAGACGAACTAAAAAGTCAATAATGCATATTCCTGTCACATCAGCAGCCACTTCAAAGCTTATTTCTCTGCAATGAGAGCCCATCAGGAGAGCCTATGCCTATCTCATTTCTGATTTCTCACTTTTTCTAACTCTTATTTTATTTTCTCTTATATTATTCTCTCTATTTTATTCACTTTCTATTCTACTCTCTACTTTTTTTCTCTATTACTTTTTTATTTATCTAGTACTTAACGCACTAAACATCCATTTTTTTAATTCTGTGGCGAAAGCTCTGCCTCAACTACGAGGGAACGAATAAAGTATTTTTTTCAGGCCCTAATAGGCCAAAACAGAACATGGCATAAACAAGTAATCTTGATTGATGCATCATTAATTTTCAAGAAGGGAATGTGGCATTACATGCTTTTGCAAATGACAACAAATTTTGCTATGCAAAACAACAAGACAGAAACATGGCCCCAAATCCCCTTATAATCTATCATCAATCATACAAGCTAGGATCAGACAATCTTGGAGTGGGGATAGCAATAAGAGGGTGTTTCTTCTTCAAAACAATCCCAAACTTCTCTTCCAAGTCCAACTTGTGGCCATCAGGCACACTCCAATCGAAAGAATGAAGCAACGAAGCAAGTGAATACATGAACATCCTCTCAGCCATGGCTACGCCAGCGCATATTCTTCGCCCCGATCCAAAGGGGAAGTACTTGAAGTCATTGCCACTGTAGTCCCATTTCCCATCAGAAAACCTCTCGGGGCGAAACTCAAGAGGGTCTTCCCATACAGAAGGATCCCTGTGGATCGCCCACACGTTCACAAATATGCGGGCGCCCTTAGGGATGGTGTAGCCGGCCACCACACTTGTCGCGCTGGGGCAGTGAGGGACGAGCAGAGGCAGAACCGGGTGCAGGCGCAGAGTCTCCTTCATCACTAGATATAAGTAGGGCAGTTTGTTGATGTCGGATTCTTCAACAATCTTGTCCTTTCCAATTACACTATCAATCTCTTGCTGCACTTTCTTCAGGATATGTGGCTTGTTCATCATCTCAGCCAATGCAAACTCCACCGAGTTCGATGTTGTGTCCGTCCCTCCCACTACCATATCCTGCAATACGCAAACCATATTCCAGTTTAACTATACTCGCATTCCTGTTTGGTCTGTCTCAATCAAAATGACTCATTATTAAAATTAGAAACACTTTTACACTAAATAACATTGCATAAATCTCATGCCACAAAAAATGTATCAGCTTCCTTGGAACTGAGAGAATACAAGTCAAAAGACAAGACCACCATCCCAAATCAGACACTAATATGTGCATAAGTAAGAATGACAACTCTTACAAACAAGGAGTCAGGATCATTATTTTGTCAATATGAGATATTATGTGGTAATCAATTGCAAATCCTATATATTTTGCAAACTTCAAACTATAATATGGATTGTTAGATTTCAAGATTTGATATCATCATATGGCAAATAGCTTCAACATTTTCAACTGATTGACGTTGCGTTGGCATTTTTAAATCTTGAAATTAACAATGTAGATCATAGTTTAAAATTTACAAGAAAGATGCAGTTTGCATATGATCACTAAGGAGTTACCATGAGGAGAGCTTTAACATGACGAATGGTAAAGGGAGTGGAATCCCCATCTCCACTAGCATCCTTCATCTGCAGCAAAATCTGCAAAAAATCCTTACTTCCACCGCCGCCACCCATCTTCAACCTCCGATCAATCATAGTCTCAAAAATCCCATCAAATCTCTTCGCCAAACCTCTCATCCTCTTCTGAATCCCCTGCAAATCCAGCCTCTCCAGCACCGGAAAAAAATCCGAGAAATTCGGAGCTCCGAGGAGCTCCGTCATCTGCCCGACAACCTGCTTGAACTCCGCCCCAAGCCCCTCCCGCTCCTCCCCCTCGACCGTGCCGCCCCACAGCATACTAGTAATCACATTCATCACCGTCAGAAACATCTGCTCCCCAACATCCACCGCCGCCGCAGCCTCAGCCTTCCGGTGGAGGTGGGCGATCGTGTGGCGGAGCTCGCGGCGGCGCAGCGCGTAGACGGAGTCGAGCGTTGCGCCGCTGAGCATCTCGCGGACGCAGACCTTGCGCAGCATCCGCCACTCGGGGCCGTAGGGGGTCCAGACGATGTCGGAGCCGCCGTAGGAGGCCTCCTTTCCGGCGACCGGGACGTCGCGGTTGGCGAAGGTGGTGTCCTGGATTTTAAGGACCTGTTTGGCGAGGTCCGGCGAGGTGACGACGACGCCGAGCTTCTGCCCGAGGTGGAGCTTGTAGATGGGGCCGTGGGAGCGGGCGAGGGCGGCGAAGTAGGAGTGGAGGTCCGGGTCGAGGGAGAGGAGGTTGCCGATCAGGGGCAGGCCGCCGGGGCCAGGTGGCAGATCCCGATTGGTTGACCTTTTTATGATAAGGAACGTCGCAATCGTTATAACGGCTATTGCTATTGATGCCATAACCGAAATGGAGATGGGGCCGTTGCCGTCGGTGGCCAACCAATAATTCGATAAGGGATTCATGGTTAGTGAAGGGGGATGTCTGCTATTACATATTGTAAGCTACTCCTATATATTTATAGTAGCGTTGGAGTGATTCATAAATGTAACAAAATACTAGTACAATATCAAATTTCCAAGACGGTGCAGCTCTATCGTTTCAAATAAATAAAATGTCAAATTCCAATGACGTACCCCATGGGGTTGAATTCGGTACACGAATCTTCATTAAAGAGGACAACATTTTTTGTTTTTACATCGAATCAGATATCATTTGTAGTTTTTATTCTTCAAGAATATTATACTATATCTATGTGGACATTGATACTCCTCTCGCCTTTTGTCTCATAAAAATACTTACACTTTTTATTTCTGTTCATTCCATAAAAATATGGACACGTTCATTTATAAAAAATTAGCCCACAACTCAAGACTCATATACAGCAATTTAGTTATTCGTCACAATTCATATTTGAAGGAAATAAAAAAATTAAAGGGACTGTTTTTCTTTCACATGAAAAAGACATATATACTCCCTCCGTCACACAAAAAATGTCACACTTGTGGGATGACACGAGATTTTATGAGGTTTTATTTTGTGTGTTAAATGGAGACAGAAAATACTATTTTTATATTCATGTGAGAGAGAACTTTTTCCAAAAATAGAAATGTGATATCTTTGGTGGGACAAACTAAAAGGAAAATGTGACATCTTTTGTGCGACGAAGGGAGTACTTACTTATAAATCCGGAGGGTATTTTGGTCCAAAAATGCAAAAGTCCCTTTTAATGATATTATTATATCAATATCCAAGGATGTGAGCTGATGCTTTTAAAAAATATATACTGTAGATGATATTACTTGCAATGTCGATGGACTAAAAATGCGATTTTCTCATTTTTTTTTCTAAACATGATTTAGTGACAAATACGGAATTTGCATATTTTTAAGGGCTAGATTTGACTCGTTTTAAATGTCAATCGTGCAAATTATGTTCTTAAATTGCATATATTATACATTTGGTATTTTTGATGTGTTTGTTGATAAATGATAGAAAAAGATAGAAAAAAGATGCAAAAAGGCCAAGGTGCAGCAGTCTCTGTTTGAGCCCATTCTGCCAGCGTGTTTTAAGTCCAATCAGTGCTTACTACATATCATTCTCTTCGTCTTCGAAAGAGCTTCGCTTAGATATCTTGCACGTCTCAATCGGAGTTCTGTGGAGAAAGTTATGACTATTCTACGAACGTTGCGCAGTGCAGTCAAAGCTGGCGGGAATTTAGGCGGAAATTCACGGAAGAAAAGAAATTACTCCCTCCGTCCCCCATTAAGAGTCACATTATTCCATTTCGGTCCGTCCCCAATTAAGAGTCACGCTTCATTTTTACCATAAATGGTAAGTAGGTCTCACATTCCACTAACTCACTTCACACACATTTTATTATAAAACCAATATAAAAAGGTGGGTCCCACATTCCACTAACTTTTTCAACCAACTTTTCTTTACATTTCTTAAAACCCGTGCTCGGTCAAACTGTGACTCCTAATCGGGGACGGAGGGAGTATTATATTGGGAAGCATGAAGCCAAATCTCTCCTATTTCTTGTAGGCCACGAAAATTATAAAAAATAAACCTTTTTTTCATCCTATAAATACCTCTAACCTAATTCATAATCTTCATTTCAGAGCCTTCAATCATTCCCCCTATACACATTCCTCCATTCCATCTCCTACACATAATTCATCCATCTTCCATTGGAGCGGAGCTCTGCAGATCCAGGCAAGAGAAGACTGAAGATTGAAGATTTAACCTTGGGTTTTATCAATTTCTTTCATGTCTAGTACTTTTATTTTTGTTTTTACTACTTGTCTATAAGTAGTTAAACATCATTTGTAGATTTTTTTGTGAACACTTTTATGAACATGTTTTGATTTATTGAATTGAACCTTTTCCTAGCTCTTGTGATTGTTTTGCTTGTTCTTGTGCTTTTATTGTTCTTTTGTCTGACCAACTTTAATACTATGTCCGTTTAACTAGATTAATCGAGAGATAGCTAGTTTTACGTGGTAAAAGGAACGAGTACAACACATAGGTTTATCTGCACTCGAGAGAGGGGACCCTTTGTGAGGGCTTGAGTCTTAGGAACTTAAGGAGTTAGAATCTAATCTATTGGAAGGAAACTTTGATAGTTAGAGCCTAATCTGCTATAGCTATTGGAACATCTCCTTATGCTTGCCTATGGATCATGTTTTATGCTTTCTCTCTTGGTTGAACACACCCTTTCGCAATTTTGATAAAAAGATTTGGACCTCGCTTTTTTATGTTGTCTCTTGGTCCATATGGTGGCTGAGGAACAAGGTGATATTGAAAAGGCGGAGCCAAATTGGGATGTTGAGAAGAAGCTTATCTTATGGAGATTGGGATCATGGACTAAAGCTTGGTGTCCGGGATTTCCATTTCTACCAAGTCAAATGAGCGAGGAGCTGCCCAAAGTTAGACGATGGACAGGAAAAAGTTAGGCAAGAAGGTGATGGTCGTTGCTAAGGTGACCTCTCTTTGTTTTATGTGTAAGCTTTTGTTGGATCCTTTTGTCTGTTCTTGTTAGTCTAGGTGTTTTGGCCCTATAGCCTTTTTTGGTTTTTTGTTTTAGACTTGTTTGTCTTTGACTTGCTCACCCATTCTAAGTGCGGTTTGAGCCTTTATTTTATCGGAAAAAAAGGTGCACTCGAGAGAGGGCTTATCTTAGAATCGCGACTTTCCTAATAATCCTAGAGACACATAAAGGTAAAGGTTATGTGAGATTAATCATCACTAGGTCGTAGTAGTTGGATCTAAAACTCTACATTCTTTAGCCTGTTTTTTTGCTTTCTTTTATTTTTTATTTTATTTTTGCCTAGTTTATAAATCCAAAACCCCAAAACTCCGTGTCTCTAGATAGTATATGACGCTTAGTATATGATATCCAGTTGCGATCTTATTTCCTGTGTTCGATGTCCTGATTTTGACCTTTAGCTATACTAGATCTACCCTGTAAATTTGCTGGTATTTTTAGCACTAATAAATAGTGCACCAAGTTTTTGCGTCATTTTTTTTATCAATTGAAGACCTATGAAAAGCTTAAATATTTTAAGTTAAATTAAGATAGAATAAACTAAATAATGGAATGAATTAGATGAGGAAACAAAGAATAAAAATATATAAAATATAAATAAGATAGTAAATTGATTGATATTATCTAAGAAATGTTGTTCATAATTATAGATACCTATAGGTTTTTTTTGAAAAAAAATTTAATAAGTGATTCAACTTTCTAAGTGCTCCAAATAGTAGTTGTATTCAATTTCAAATTGTAAATCAAGTAATAATCACTGTCTTTTTGAAAAACATTGTATGATGCCAACAAAAGGAGTTTTTAATTTAAATAGTTTGACAGGGTATGGCTAGAGTACAATATTGATAAAGATGATTCGTGAATACATGCAGTAAAAATTGGAAAACAATTGGATGAATGAATCTAAGTTGTATATAGTGCAAGATAGATTTTCAAAACAATTAAAATGAAAACTATTCTTCACGGTTTCAAGACATAACAATTCGTCAAAAAAGTTATCATCTATCGTCTCGTTAAGATTGTATAGACATCGTACATAAAATTGAATATTTTTTTATTATTATTAAGAGTGAAACTACAAAAATATTCATGGACTTTGCCGTTCATACATATGTGATCTCTTGACTTTAAAAATATTATTTGCAGTCTTTGGACTTAGATGTTTGCACATTTTTATTCTTTTGCACTTTTTTTTTTCACACTGAAAATGCCCCATAAGCCAACTATTTTTCTTTGTCAAACTCAATTATGCTGGCACACTATATGATAATATTTTTTAACCTTCACTTATCTATATTGATGGTTATTACTTATTACCAAGTTTTATGGTTCATCTTATTTTAGTTTGTTCACTTAAACAGTGTGTAAACTTAGAAACTTGAAAACTAGATGAAATTAATTCTTGGATAATCTAACATATCAAGGTAATAAAAGTTTCTTCATGCATAATACCATAGTCTTGCATCTGAAAATGGTTCAAGAACTTCGATATATATTTATATCTTGATATTACATAGAAGAAATTGTTGGCAATTAAAAACTAAAAGTATAACATATAACTATCCCACATCGATGTCAATAGAAAACTGAAACTAGTATATAAGTCTCATGGGCCCTCCTTCTATCACCAATTGGTTTTAGGATGGAACCCATGGATTTGTAACATGGTATCAGAGCGGGTCGCCGACTGTGGGTCAAATTTAACTGACCCAGCAGTATATCTGGGCCGAAACCGAAAAAATGACTGACCCAGCAATATATCTAGACTTAAAATTTGGGCCAAGTGGTCCAACCGACTGAAAAAAATTGGGCCAAGTGATCCAATCGATCAGAAAAAAGTCCAACCCCAACAAGGTTCACCTTGAAGGGTTTGAGGGAGGGTGTTGGCAATTAAAAACTAAAAATATAACATATAACTATCCCACATCGGTGTCAGTAGAAAACTGAAACTAGTATATAAGTCTCATGGGCCCTCCTTCTATCATCAATTGGTTTAAGATGGAACCCATGAATTTGTAACAGAAATCATCAACAAAATAGACTTTATCTTTATTTGTATGTTAATTGATCAAAATCAAATAATGTTAATTCTAACTTCAAGATTTCTCTTATTTTTTATATTAAAATAATCTAGCAATTAATCATTAAAGTTTAATTATTATATATTAGTTGAAGATGTACGTTTGGAGTGATGAAGGCATACAATGAGCCAAACAGGATCTGGGGTCTGATTCAAACTGTTCATTTCCTATCAAGACAATGTCCAAATTCTTTTATCTTGTCACCGTTATCTTCGTCTTTGAAATATCTTCACGTGGGTACCTTGTACGCCTCAATCGAAACTCAGATGAAGAAGTTATGACCATTTGATGAAGGCTACGCGGAGCAGTGCCGACCCGAGAGTTTTTTGACCAACCAAAACGCCCGGGTTGGCACCATTTCGCCTGGGTCGGGCGTTTTTCTCGGAAATTGCCAAATTTTAGTTTTCAAATTGGTTTCTAGAGCAGTGTTGGGGGGATATTTGGACATTCTAGGACGAAAAGAGAGAGGGGAAAGGAGAGAAAGAGAGGAGGAAGAAGAGAAGGAAGAAATGCCGGCCAACATTCCGACGAATCATCTCCAAATTTCAATTGCACTCAATGAGAGCATGCTTCCTATAATTTTAATTGTGATTTTTACCATGTGTTTAGGCTAAACTATCAATGTTGCTCCTAGTTGTGATTTAGGCTTGTTCGAATGTATCTACACCTTTGAATTCATGCTTTGACATCGTTGATGAGTTTAATAATAAATTCTATCACTTTAGATGCATCTATCGTTATATATATTTAATCCTTGTTTATCGTCTTTTTAATATAGACTTGGATGGACTAATCAATTGATGTGTTGTTGAATTTGAATTGTTCAGAGGATAATTTGACAACGGGTTAAGTAAGTTTATATAGTAGATGATCTTTTATTCTCGCGCTTCAGCAGAATTTAATATCTTTGAAAATTAGTTCTATTAAACAAGTGTTAACTGACTGTGAACTATAGGTCGCAAACATGTTCAATGCAAGCGATTAGCTAGGTTGATTAATTAATCCCAAAATATGTGTTTTTGATGTAGGTGTAGAATGATTCAAGTCTAATGAGCAACTTGGAGTGACATGTCTTTCCGTTTGTGAAATCCTTCTGTTTTTATGTTTGTTTCAATTTTGTCAACATCTTTTAAAACCAAAAATCAAACTTTTGTTATGTTTTTATGTTTTTTTTAAGTTTAAACAATCTTTCACCTCCCTGTGGTTCGACACATGAAATACTACTTACGACGTTGTATTCTTGCAGCATTGTAGTATTATAGAGTTAATTAATTAAACTTGATATATTGTGTAAACTGGATAAGATACTCTAAAATACGCATCATTACTCCCTCCGGTTCTCATTAAATGCCACATATTTCTTTATTTGGACGATCCTAATAAATATCTCATTTCATTTTTACTACTCCCTCCGTCCCACTTTAGTAGTCCCGATTTACCATTTTTGGGTATCCCACCCACTTTAGGAGTCCCGGTTAGAATATTTCATTAATGGTAATAGACCCTACATTTCACTAACCTTTTTCCACTCATATTTTATTATAAAACTAATAATCCCTCTATCCCGGCTAAGATAACACATTTCTTGGTCGGCACGAGATTTTAGGAATTATTGGTTAAAGTGTTTAATTGAAGAGATAAAATGTTGGTATAAGTATTAAAATAGAGAGAGAAAGAAAGATGAATATTATAATAAGAGTGAGAAAAAATAGTTGGGTGTATTAATTGGAGAGAGATAGTTTCCTAAAAATGAAATATGTATCTTAGTTGGGACAAACTAAAAAGGAAAACATGTCATCTTAAACGGGACGAATGGAGTATATAAAAGTAGAATCCACATTCCATTATCTTTTTTACTCCCTCCGTCCCGGCTAGGGGTGAGCAAAAAACCCGAAAACCGAATATCCGAACCGATCCAAACCGAAAATTTTAAATTCGGTTCGGTTTGTTCGGTTTTTCGGTTCGGTTCAATTTTAGAATTTTGAAAATTTCGATTTTTCGGTTCGGTTCGGTTCGGACGAAAAAAAAAACCGAAAAACCGAATTTTATTAATATACTATATATTTAAACTAAACCCTAAAAAATAAACTCCCCACCCACTTCCGCCTCCACTCCTTACTCTTCTTCCTCCACTCCCATCTTTCTCCAATCTGCCTCCATCCCCAGAAAATTCTCCAATCTGCCTCCATCTCCAAAAATCTCAACAAAAATCTCCAGAAAGCTCTCCAATCTGCCTCCATCTCCAGAAATCTCTCCACCTCCAAGCCTCCAGCCGTGAGCTGTCCACCCACGCTATTGCACTCGCCTTCAGCTTCACACCGTTGCCGGTAACCTCCGCCATCCAGCCTACACGCAGGCGACTCCAGATCTGGCATCTCCCTAAATGCAAATCTCTCCAGCTCCAGCTTGAAATTATGGAAATTTAAGATTTTTGTTGATTAGTTTACTGTTTAGTGTGTACTCATTTTGTGGAAATTGTGGAAAATTATTGTTGATGAGTTCATGCGTACCCATTTTGATTAGATTAGTTAATAATGAAATTTAAATTTTTTTTATTTCGGTTTTTGGTTGTTCTTGATGATGGATGAAAATCAATTTTTCTATTTTTTTGGTTTTAGCTTTTTTAGTTTTTTAAAAATCTTATAGAATTTCGGTCTTTTTCGGTTTATTCGGTTTTTGTAATTCGGTTTTCGGTTTTTCGGATTTCGGTTTTTCGGTTATTCGGTTTCGGTTCGGTTTTAGTTTTCAATAAAATTCGATTTTTCGGTTCGGTTCGGTTTTGGCAAAAAACCGAACCGAAACCCGAATGCTCACCCCTAGTCCCGGCTAAGATGACACATTGCTTAGCCGGCACGGGATTTTAGGAGTTATTGGTTAAAGTGTTTAATTGAAGAGAAAAGGTGGGTGTAAGTATTAAAGTAGAGAGATAAAGAAAGATGGATATGACGAACTTTAAAATTAGTCTAAAATATAACAAATTTTACATTTTGTTTGTTATTTCTCAATCCAACATCTTTGGCGAAAAACTTATTCTACGTGGACAACTGTGAAATATTAATGATATTTAAGACCAATTTTTAAGTTCGTGATAAATAGGATAAAAAGTCACGTAGAAAACCACATGGATTTAGTTGTGCCAATTAAGATTTAAAAAATGCACATAAGTTTGTTGGATATGTTGATTGACCTGTCATGTAAAATAAGAAATAAAATGTAAAGTTTGTGATATTTAATATCAATTTTAAAATTTGTGGGAAATACCAAATTTTTGGCAAAAGTTTATGATTTTAGGGACCAATATCCCTATTAGTAACGATAAAAAAGAGTGAACTACATAAATAGTACCAGATCTTTCACTTTGGCACAAAAATTGTATTTGATCTTTATTTTTCTTTTTCATTTTTGGTACCTCGTGACAAAAATAACTATAGATACCAAACATGTGATTTTTGAGTCATAAAGGATATCTTTGGAAATTTTAGTTACATAGTACCAAACATGTGATTACTTGTCTTTCCTTTCTTCTTTTTTTTTCTTCTTAGTTTCTATTTCCTCTTCTTTCTTTTTCTCTTCATCTTCTTCTTTTCTTTTCTTTTTTTATTTTATACATACAACTAATTAACATTCATAATACAAATTAAGGATAAAACACCTAATGAAATCAATTGTCTAAAATAATAAAATTAATTGAAATATTTTTAATTTAATTATTTTACATCATTTCGGGACTAAAACACCTAAATAAAAATATTCAATCATTTTGTACATTATAAATATAATTTATTATATATTATTTATTAATAAGATAAAATAATAAGTAATATTTATTATTATTTAATATTATATGATTCATATTTTAAATAAATATCTTATAGTTATTTATTAATTACAAATTAGTAGTATATAATAATATAATAATATTAAATATAATTAAAATTTATATCTATAATTAAATATGACATCATTTGAATTATACGTAGTATTAAAAAATAAATTAAATATTAATTTATAACATAATAATAATAATAATAATAATAATTAATAATAATTATTAATAATACTAGTATATAAGAGAAAGATAGAGAAGATATATATATCATTTTAGGTTCTCTTTTCGTGTATGCTCAAAAATGTCCTCCATAGCAAAAATGTGAAAATGTGAATTTTAGGGGGCATTTTGGGTGAAAATTAACCTTAGGTACTCAAAATGTGATTTTTGAGTTAAAAAACGATATAAAATAAAAATCAGGTACCATTTTTATGCGGAAGTGAAAGATCAGGTACTATGTTAGTTCACCCATAAAAAAAAGTTTATGAAAGTATAGAAAATAAAATTATTCAAATGCATTAGTTCAGTGCTCGTATAACTACTTCAATTTCATTCTGGCAAGAGTGATAGAGGTATAAATTGTGAGTCTGGCAAGTAGATTGATAGAGTTATAAATTGTGAGTCAATAATGAAAGTGTAGAAAAGAAAACTATTCAAATGCAAAATAAAGATAGAAATTAAAGTGTGTCAATATCATTGAGTTGATAAAAAAAAAAGTTAAAAATACCCTTCATGGCTTGGGGGTATTTTAAATTGAAAAAAATGAATAAAATGCAAAAGGACTAAAAATGTGCAAAGAAAAAAATCCAGGGATCGTTAATGATATTTGTAAAGTTCGGACACTGCAAACAACACCGATTTTATTGTTTACTCTAGGGGTGGCAAAATGGGTAGCGGGTAATGGATAATTCTCATCTCGACCCGCTATCCGCCGGGTATCGGGTACCCGATATCCAACGATAACGGGAAATGGGGCGGGATCAGGTAGTGTGTTTTAGAGTTTTGCGGGTAGCGGGTATACCCACTACCCATACGGGTATACCCGTTAGTCCCGTTAATATCCGTTATTATTAGTATCAGAGTCATATATCATTTTTAATACTCCATCCATTCCATATTAATAGAGGCGTTTCAAATAGTTAAATTAGAGAAAAAAATAAATAGTTAAATAATAATAGCCATATACACATTCATTTTGAAAAATTAAAAATAAATAGTTAGAATGGTGAAAAAATAAAGTAAGAGAGATAATAATGTAGAGAATAGTATATATATTATTATTTTTCCAAAATGAGTGAAGAAAATGAAATGTTTCTAAGAGTTCTTTTGAAACATTTTATATTTCGACGAACATACAATTGAAAACTCATCGGAACTAGCTATAGAGTCCCCTCACTTTTATTCTTAATCTATTCAAAGTTTACCATCAATATTAATTAAGTAAATTAGGGAACATAGACGATTATTATGGTTTTCAATTTTTTTATTCGAATTTCGGGTCGGGTACGGGTACCCGCAATGCCGGGTACGGAATACCCGACACGGGTATCGGGTAATCCCGGTATATCACGGGGTTGGTATTGGGACAATCAATTTAGCTAAAATCGGGTACGGGTACCCGACTTGTCGGGTGCGGGTACCGCGGGTAACCCGTTTCGCCACCCCTAGTTTACTCTACTACTATTAAATTTCAGCACCAACTTATTAAATTTTTTATGCCAACAAAGATTGTAGAACTAATTATGTTACATTTAAGTGGACAAAAAAATAATCAAAGGGAATTTAATTTCAAGTGAAATTATTGATAAGATGATGAACAGAGAAAGTAGTAGAATTTGAGTTGCTATTTGATATTAATCTTGAAAATTAGACGAATCCTTGAATTTTTAGTTCTAAAATGGCATCAACGTAATGACTATTCTCTCTTCAGTTTTCAAATTTCCAAATAAAGCAGTGAAACATTTCGCACCACAATTGGTGAACTACCAAGAGTAGTTAATACCACAAGCCTAAAAGCCCCTCTGACCTGGCCACAGAATTTGTTCAAAAAATTGAAATAAAAGAACTTGGAAAAAACTAAAGAATCCTTGATGGAGTGAAGGAAAACATGGTGATGAATTTATTCGAATTTTTTTGGTAATTCCAGTAAATGGATGAGTCAGTCTTCCAAGATTACCTAACAAGATCACACAGTTATGAATCATTAGAAAATAACAACCATGGAAACATAGGAGTCATCCATAATTTAAAACATGGCTCCTGGGTATGAATTTCCACCAGTCACAACTCATCGAAACCTTGCATTCTCCACTCACGAACGAGTACTCAACTGTTTCAAGGCATATCCAAGGAAACATGGACCATAAAATATTTTATGGTTGCCGAATATTTGGTGCTGAGAAGCTAGTTGCTGTGACTGGCTTGCTGCCTAGCTGTGCGAGCACAATCTGCAAAATCTTTGACCAATTGGGCACATTTTAGAGGGTCCTTGATATGTTCCTTGTAGCAATTCAAACATGCATCCTTCTCATCAAGACAAGGCATGGGCTTGCTATTTGGAAGCTTGAACTCTTTGTCATGAAGATCTTTCGCTCTTTCAGTGACTTCCTGTAACATGTTCTCCTCCTGCTTATGCAACCTCTCCACGACTTTCTCACTCTCCTCAAGGACAGACCGAATGGCCTCTAACTCTGGAATTGGAGTTTTGTGTGAAGGAGGTGGTGGTGGCACGTAAAGAGGAGGCTGAATTGGCCATGCGGTTGAAGAAGGGCCTCTGAGTGCCTCGGAATCATCAGGAAGCTGTTTCGTTTGTGGTTCTTTGGGAATTTTTGGTGTGGGCCTCCTGGTTTTCTTCTTTACCACCTCATCGTTATTGAGAAGTTTTTTAACTAAGTTGCTGCTGATTTGAACTGTGAATGATTCATCCATGACGCCAGATGCTTCTTTATCTCCTGAAATATACACAAGACTTATTCCAACAAGCAAAAAAAATATTTGGAAATTAAATTTTCATTCATGGTTCCACCTCACTGTCCTAACTTGGGAATGGTTTAGTAGATTCCAGAATCCGAGGATATCAATTAGGATTCTATCATCAATCAAAATGACTAATCACAAGCACATGATAGATTTCATGGCCATAATCACGTCCGAGAAGCAAAAAATTCCAACTTTCTCGTGTCACCTACTTTGTTAGCACTCTTTCTGCATATAATATTCACATCTTTACTGCAATTAATTTTCAGCAACTTCTGCTGATGCAGTTCTCTAATACTCTATTTCCATTCTATCATTCCACTTTGTTTCAATCTCCTAATATTTAAAAGCAGCCCTATGAACAAATCATAAAGAACTTAACAGAAGATTTTGCTTTAAAGCATAGGGCGCAGGTGGATAGTCATTTGAATTGAATTTGCCTATTTTTAGTACAAAGTGGAGATCTACCCAACAAACAGGGGCATCTGACAATAATAAAGATTAATGTGAGTTTCCCTAGCATTGATGAATTTAATTTATCAAGCAAATGCAGTAGAAGTCCTCACCCAATTACACAGTAATGTTCAGAAACGTAAACACGGTCCAATAGTTTAAGTGTGTGCAAGTCTAGCCCCAAATATGGGTAAAAAGAAAGGGAAGGTACATAATCAAACAATATTGCATTGCCGATTATCCATTCCGAATTACAATTGAAAATTTTGCAGATATCCTATATAAGGCCACAGCTATCATAGATTCATAGTATAGTAATTACTTCAGTCCCAATAAAGCACGCCCAATTTTTTTAGACACTGACAGCTGAAGACATGAGAAACTTAAATAATTGTATAAGGTAGTGGATATAATCTAGGACATTAGGATTAAGGAATTTAACTTTGCCTGTATGATTTTTTTGCTGCGTGACTTCCAGTAATCCCTTGGTTGATGAGAAATTCCAAAATCAAGTGAAGATGCATACCTTTAGTAACAATTCAAGAAGCATGCCTTGTGATGACTGGCACTAAACCAATTATCTATATATCCTATGATCTCAAAGACCTATATAGATCACCATATCCATTTATTGACCTAATCATAAGAATAGTTATTCAATTGTTTATTAGTACGCATTTTACGTATAAGAATTCTAAAAAAATAAGAAATTAACAGTTTCTCAAAGTTTTCAATAAGAAAATCTGAGGAAGTATGAGATTATGTTACAGGTTACAAGAGGTAACATTTGTAAATACTTTAGGCCTAAACGAGAAATGTTTGCAATAGAAAGATACTTACAAAAGAAAAATATCTATGGGTTATTCTCGATCATCGAATATGCATCTTTCTGGAGAACAGCTTTTTATTATGTGGGTAAAACTCAGAGATCTTATGTACAGCGAGATTACGAAGGCAGTTGGTTTCTCACATAGGTCACAAGAACCAATAGGTATACCCTAGGAGGAAAAATAGTAGTACTAGTATTACCAGAAACATCTATTTAGCTCAACATTTCTGTCATCTTTAGATAACTGAGATTGCCTGCAAGGCTGAGAATCTATTGCTTGCTGAAATATCTAGTGAGCGTATTTAAATGCCTTTATGATTAAAAGATATACCTAACTAACTAGCAATCAGATTCAATCTCTTAGAATACCCTATATTTGGACATCCTTACAGAATGTGGAAAAAAGCATTATGAAACAACAAAGACACATAAAAATGATACTCCCTCCATCCACGAAAAATAGGCCCATGTATGGATGGCACGGGTTTTAATGAGAAATTGGTAAAGTAAGAGAGAAGGAGAAAATGTGGGTAAAGTATGAGAGAGAGAGGTGGCTAAGTTCGAGAGAAACTTTCTATTTTTGGAATGAGACTGTTTTCGTCGCCACCCCAAAATGGAAAAATGGGACTATTTTTCGTAGACGGGGGGTGGGAGTATTATACTTCAAATTCTAAAGAATATCAGCCTTACTACTGTGCATGATTAAGTCTCCAAAAACACCCGTAATTTAGTATTTCTCTTGAATCTTTATTTTCCAGTTCAGCAGATGAGAATCGGTGGTTTCTCCATATTCATAGAAGAAAAGTTTTCAATTTTTACTTAAGTTTTAGATGTATAGGTTCCTTAATTCATTGCAAAAAACTAAAGACTGGAAAATCTTGGGGACTTTCCTAACACCCATGATCTATCAATTGCAGATAATAGACCACTTATGTTTGTGTAGCTGCCCATATCACATTTCCTTATGAACCTTAAATGTTAAATGAACTGAACTTGATAAACTGTAACACCATATTACCGATTTCCCATGAATAATTCCACTGCCTTAGTTGATCTTTTTTAACCTTAAAATACATTTCTCACATAGTTGAAGATAACTATTCCAAATTTGAATTTTCTAGTTGGAATAAGGTATAAACAAAATGTTTTGAGCCAACTATTCCTCTATATGCCAATATGGATATGCAAAGTGAAAGTTTCACCCATAATTAAGCTCTCATGAATTAGATACGGATAACATAAGACATGAGTATGAAATATACAACTATACTTTCATATATTAGCCAATCTAAAGAGAAATTCAGGATTTTCTGTTCTTTCATATGATTCAAGGAAACTTAAGACAACATTAACAATATGATTAAAAAATAATGCAATCTATTCCAGGTCCAAACCATATACTAGGTTTTTGAAAGCAAAGTTTATATATTCTGATGATGTTCCTCCCTTTCAGTGTTCTTATGAAATACTCCCAACTTAAGTTAGTAGTTACTCTACATCTCGTAAACCTTCATTAAATTTACTTTTAAACATGAATGGGAACTGCAACCATCAATCAGATAAGAATCAGGAAACAATTATATCAATCATTAATGTATTGCCAATATATTATAAGGCACGGCTACTATGATATGGCCGAACCTCTGCTTAATCAAGCATTATAACTTTCTAACCTCTCCTACCTTATCAGTCGTCAATCCCTAGGGTTCACACCCCATTTTTCAGTTACAACATGCAACACTGAAGGAAAATATTTCAGTCTCGATAAAAATAGATACCCCTAGAAACATGTAATCAGTCAAATCTTACTTCAACTTTTGTTTTTGTTTGATTATCTCTGATTCTCTATTTAGGATTTCAACAAAACCACTGTGGGTAAAGAAGCTATTCTTCTAATTAGACATTCCAAATCTCTATTTACCAGTGTATGCTCTGGAATATTATCATAATCAATACTTGGAATTAACACCTGCACATTCTCAATATCTCACAACCCTTCACGAAGAAGTCCAAAACAATAATATCTCACAACTCTTCACGAAGAAGTCCAACCCTTCACAGTTTTACCATTTTGGGCCGTCCACCAAAATCAGACCAATTTCTCAATCGGAAAGTTTTAAACATTTAAATACTACTAATAATGTGGATCCCACAATCCACTAACACTACTTCCCTTACTTTTTTCCCCTCTCTCTTATTTTAACAATTGCACATTAAAACCCGTGCCATACACAACTATGTCTACTTTTGGTGGACGGAGGTAGTACTACTTAGTCAAGCTATATAAACTTCATCCCTGGTTGAAGAAAATATGTCTAGCGTGGTTGTGTTGTTTTGTGAAAATAAAATGCATCATTGCCCAAGGCTACATTGTATTTGTATATGACGAATTCTAACTCAATCTAGCAGTTTTCCACTTTGTTCAAGGAAAAGCTGAAACTAATCCAGAAAAATGCAACAAAACTAACTTTAGAAGATAAATACATAAGCTGCCACAAATCAACGGTCAAACTTCTCCCAACACTAAATTGTTAAATATCATTATACTTCAACTGACATAAAATTAGCAAACAATTCCACAGAAATTAATTTTTGGAAAAGAGAATGATTTGAAGGGCATAGCATAACTGCAGAGTTAAGCCAATCTTGATCATATTCAATAAACCAATGGAATGTCTTCCAATACTTCTGCAAATGATCTCCATAGAAATTTAGAAACATGCAGTGTGACTGTATGTTGTGTATATGATTTTGTGTGCACTAGTATTTGTGATTGAATCCCACTAAAAACTTTTAGATCAAGCTTGTTTCACCTAATATTTCAAATGTGGTTTACCTCATTTCTCTCTTATGGTTTACGAGCTATTGCAGGTTACCCATCTCATCAAAAATTTACAACTAAAACTTGCTAACCACGCCTAATCATGCCCCCACTTACCAGATTAAACATGAAAATATCCAAACGCCAAAATATAAGCAAAACGTTAGATTAATTGTGCTAAAAAAACATTAATGTAATCACTGCACTATATTTATATACTCAGATGAGAGACACAGCATAATGCGATCTAAAACAGTATTGGAATCATCACATCGCCAGAAATTATCCTAATTTAGTTTATCAGATTAGTATTCGTTCGACGCTAATGCTCGAGGGTTTGACGCCCCATTTCTAGATTACAATATGTAATAGTCATCAAAATTATGAATTCCTCTCTGCAGAGAGCCCTCGAATTTTGGTATAAGTCGAATCTTATTTCGTCGAGTTCGTTTCAAGGAATTTTCCTCTTTCGTTTGATTATCTATATTCAATAATTCAGCAGAATTATCAGGGAAGAGACGAATACCTTCAAGGCCGCGGGAGCAATTGCTTTGACCTTCTTCCTTAGTCGACCCGCGAAGGCGTGCCGGCGTGGTCTGCTGCAAGTTTGGTTGGGCGGCCGACTTTATTCAGACTTCTGAAAAACTCTGCACTCTGCACTCATCTGTATTTGGTTTAATTTGCTAATTTACCAATAAATTTTTCAATTGTTAATTTCATTATTTAATTAGAGCTGCTGCTTTCTCTATTTCCGATTAGAAATGAAATAATTTTTTTTTATTATTTTATTAAAAATAAATTATTTTTTAATATAGAAATAACTTTATTTTTACTTTTTCGTACTCCTGCTATATTAAATTGCATGATGGAAAGCACACAAAATTAGTGAGATTTACAAAAGTACACAAATGCCTTTCATTAAGTATATTTAAATGATATTAATATAAATAAATTATTAATTTATAGCATCAAAATAATAATATTTATATTGATTAATAATAATAGTATAATGAGTTAGGAGAACGAGAGAAGATATTATAATATCACTTTTGGTAATAGTTTTATCAATGCCCAAAATACCCTTTATGACACAAATAGAAAAATGAATTTGTTTAAAGGGTATTTTAGGATGAAAATTGCATCAGATACCAAAAATGTGATTTATAGGTATCAAAAATGTTATTTATATGCGAAAGTGAAAGATCGGAAATAATTTACGTAGTTCACTCTATTTTTAAAATCCAGCCCACAAAGATACAAATAGCAAAATTTATAGATCATTTTTATAATTCACTCCTCTTATATTTAATTCACAGTTTAAATTAGTATTAAAAACAATAAAATGGATCATGCATCATCACACAATCTAAAATACTAGATATATAGTGATTACTACATAGCCCCACACTTCCTACAAATGCATATGAATATCTGAATTCCCCATATTGACAAATTAGAAAAGAAGATTACTTATTGTAACATTCTTTTAGAGCATCCAACACTCTATCAGCTACTTCTTGCCCAAACAGCCTTGGAAGACTTGAGCCAAGATCCACCTCAATAGTTTTGTTCTTAATCACTCGATCCCTTTCGGCTAGATACGCCCTCTCAGATGCATCCACCTCCCTCGCTGAACAAGCACACGACTCAGCCCAAAAATGCAGCAAGTCCTTGGAAATTGGACTAATGTCATCTTCAATTATCTGTTCTATGCTTTTGGATTCACTAGCCCCGGCGTCTATGGTGACTAGAATAGCCGTTGGAGAAATAACAGCTCGTATGTAAAGAGATGGAGAGTAGTAAGGTGTAACCTCTGGCAGCGCTTGAAGGCGTTGCCTATGTCTGTCCAACTGTGTATCTTCGTAGTAGTATTTGAGGTATTCGGGATAGAGGATAAGATCTTTTCGTGGCATCAGATCAAGGATGAGCACAAGGGACGTTGGACTGCTCTGGATGAGGTCCAGCAGAAAGTGTGGCGCGTCAGTCGAAGATGTCAAGTAGGCCGAGAGGGTCGTTATGTTGAGAGCTCCACCTGATGGCAATTTGCAGTGTATCCAACCTCCCAATATCAAATCAATCTGATACATGTTTAAATTTAGAATGTGTAATTGAAGCTCAGCTTATATATGATCAGGTTAGAATGTGTAACTAAAACGCAGCTTAAATATATCTCTAATATTTTCGCTACTAAGCCACATATGCAATAGAGTGAATGGCTCAATCACAGTAAGCAGAAGATACATACTCCCGTCCCACACTAAATGAATCATTTTCCTTCTTAGGATGTCCCACTCTAAATAACACATTTCGAAGAATAGAAACATCATTCTCTCTATTTTCTCATGCCGAAATATAAATGCTCGATTTATAATATGACAGAGATCGTTGTAAAATACTAAACCTATGACCCTAAGAGGTCATAGGAATAAGATTTGTTTAAATATTTCTCTCTTTACATTGATACTAACCCTTTATTTCGCCAACATCACACCACAAACTCTTTAAATTGCCTAGGTTTCTATCAAACTGTCCTAAATTTGAAGTCCATATATATAAATAGATCAGTTGAATTTAGCTCATGTTCCACCCTCAAACTAATTTAGTACTACTAGTTTCAATTCTTTTTTTAGTACTAGTATGTGATACTCCCTCTGTCCACAGTAGGAATACTCCCTATGTCCCATACTAGGAGTCCTATTTGATTATGACACAGATTTTCAGAAATGTAAAGAAAAATGAGTTGAATAAATTAGTAGAATATGAGTCTAGCTTATATATACTCCCTCCGTCCCATAGTAGATGGCACATTTGAAGAATATTACGAGATTTTAGAAGATGTTATTTTGTGTGTTAGATGGAGAGATAAAATAGTATATTTATATTAATGTGAGAGACTTTTTCCATAAAAGGAAATGTGACATCTTTTATGAGACAAACTAAAGAGGAAAGTGTGACATCTATTATAGGACGAAGAGAATATTAGTTTTATAATAAAATATGAGGAGAATAAGTTGGTGGACTGTGGGGGCTATAAACCATTTATGGTAAAAGTGAAATATGACTCTTATTATGGGACGGACAAAAATAGCGAAATAGGACTCTATAGTGGAACGGATGTAGTATTATTAGTACCCCTTGTCTCATTCAAGATATCCATCTTTCCTTTTTAATTTGTCCCGCTCAATAAGTCAACTTTCTATAGTTAGAAATAAATCACTCTCTCCTCTCTGTTCATTACAACATTCGACTACCTTTTGCTAAATCCACCTAACAACTCCTCCTAAAATATCGTGTCACTTAAGAATATGAATATCTTGAGTGGGAGCGATAACATTTACTCCATTCGTCTCTCTAAAATAGACCACATTTGAAATGATATTTTAATTCAAAGTTGATAGAGTAGAAAGATGAATGGAATATTATTAGTGAGAAAGTGACCCATGCTTTTTTTTCATAATGAAAAATGTGGTTTATTTTTAAGGGATTCAATTAAAAAAATCTTGATTTTGTATGTAGAAGTAAAAAATAAAAATTAAAAAAAAGGAAAAGAAAAAGGAAAGGACACCTGAGAAGAAGGGAGGCCGGATCTGAGGTGGAGTGAAGCTTGGGCGGTGCCGGCGGAATTCCCGAAATGTTGAGCGTGAGAGGGTAGTGTAGAAGTGGGGTGCAGCGAGGATCCAAGTTTGTCATCCACAGTGGAAAGCAATTCCACCATCAGCTTCTTGATGGGAGCAGATGCATAAGGGAATTCCATCATTTTTGCTTTGCCGGAATCCATGGAATTTGAGCATCGGACTTTACTTCTTGAACCTGAAAACCGGACTTTTGGAGTAGTAATCACCGGAAAATGTTCCAACCACTTGTTAAAATTTGGTGAGATGACAGCCATAGAAAATGTTCATCCAAATAATCAGCTATCAATATTTATTTTATTCAAAAAATAATCCATCTTTAAATAATTTCATTCCTGCACCCATAATTAGAAATCGAGCTTCGGCCTTTTGTATAATTGGTAATTGGTAATAGGCCTTGGTAGATAATCTAAAATTTTATGTTGGGCCATGAAAAACGATAGAGTGTTGGGCTTTTTGAGAATATAAATTAGCCTAAGTTTGTAGATATACTTATGAAGATAATTATGAAGTATTTTATTTAAGTGTTTGGTATAACAAGTTACGACTAAGGATAAAATTATGATGGTCAAAATTAACCTCACTAATTTAAGTTAATAATTAAGGTACCATTGAAGAATAATTGCTACTCCATCTCTCTTCTACGACTATCTCTCTACAGTACATAACCAAATTCCTAAGAGCATCTCCAATAGCGGCTAGCCGATTCGCGGCGCTAGCCGGTCGGCTAGCCGAACTACTGCAACCGGGGAGCGCCGAATCGGCTAGCCATTAGCGAGCGCACGCCGATTTGAAGGCGCTGGCCGATGCGCTCGCCGATGCACTGGCCGCCATTGCAGGCTGGTGATCGGCCAACGCAATTTTTATTTATTTATTTTTTTAAATTTTTGAAACACTATATATTCGCGATTTTCACGTCATTTTCATTTGCATCACTTGTTTTAACGAGTTTTCTCTCTATCTAAATTTCTGTACAAGAGCAACATCGAGAGATGGACAACAACAACTAGTTTACTCCGGCGACGAGCGGGTCTCAGACACCCACGGTACCCGTGGGGTCTGGATGGGGGCAGATGGACGGGTAGTACAACATGTACCATTTGAAGGGGTTGGCAGCGGAAGCGCTCACATAAATCAATTACATAATAATTCAGATCTATTTAGCGGATTATTTAGACAAATTCTATTCGCGTAATTATCACATGTATCATACTCATAACTCAAATAATGACATGCTTTAAATTAATTGAAACCTAAAACATGCTTTTCTAAGGTTTAGCCATTATACCTTGATGATTCTCCAAAGAATCGAAGATAGCTAGCGCCTTCTCCACGTGAAGATCTTTAGTACAAAACCACGGATCTTCTGTCTGGTTCCCGGACTGTGGACTGATATCAGGGTGGGCTGATCTCACCAGCGCACTAGGACTTAAATAGAGAAGACAAAAATCCTTTCCCACCGAGGAGAAAAATTCGACCACTCCTAGGAATAGGGGGGGCCGAAAATTATGAATAAAATCAAGTGTATTTTCTGTCTCCTTTATTCTCCTATTTATAATAAGTCACATATTGGGCCCAGACAGGGATCTATGGAAGGCTTTGGATATGGGCTCCTCCAATTAGCTTTTTACTAATTAAATTAAACCCAATTTAATATAAGCTTAAAATTGGAATATTACGAGCAGCCACTACAGAAGTAATATTGCACTCCCCATCCAAATCCGAAATTATAAGTACTTCGGGTTTCCATTACTTTATATTTATTTCCCGCGCTTAAGATAGAAACATCCATTAATTAATTATTGTCTGCTATGGACTTAATTAATTAATATCTTATTTATTCCAAGAGAGGACTCAACAAGAAAATCTTATTTATTATTCATAGAGTAATTAAACTCCAACTAGCTAGGTTCCGAATAATAAAACCTTATTTCAAGCTTCTCTTGAGGATGTTATCAAACGAGACTCACCTCGCGCACGATTCAACATAATAGCAATCCTAGCACCGCTAGATATTAATCACCACTACCCAATATACCAGGCTTATTGGGTTGCGAAAAACCCGCACCATTTGGTAAGTCAAAGTAGTGCATAATCAATACCGTATGCTCAATGCTAACGTACATTGATTGAGAAATAATTTACGAGACCTCGTCTTTCAGTAGATAGCATAAAGACTGTCTCGTTGTTAGATCCATTCAGTGCTATACCACACCAACGTCATCTTATTTCGGTAAGGCTTAGAAATAATCGGATTGACATTGCAACCTTTCACGATAGGTAGTCTAAGCCTATCTAGGTTGTGAAATTATTCTTTTTCTTTGTTTAGAACTGACCGTGTTACCTTAAAGTGAACGACGCCCACAACCGGTCTACTAAAACAAAGACTTAGACTTTGTTAAGTTACTTATACATTTAAATATGCAATAAACATCCATTAAATGTAAAACATAACAACATTATGACAAAAATAATCTGTTTATTCCTTTGGAAAATAAAATAAGAGTTTTAACAGTATTCAATCACTCGAAAGGTGATTTCTAGTATACAAACTCTAACAATCTCCCACTTATACTCAAAACAGCTTTCGAGTATACAAAAAAAATGTGCACTACGTCTAATTCTCCCACTTATACTGAAAGCGAGTTGAGGTCTCGAGCGAGTCGAACTCCCATTCCTTCTACATGGCGTTCGAACGGTTTGACCGCCAATGCCTTAGTGAAAGGATCTGCCAGGTTGTTCTCTGACGCAATCTTGACCACTTGTATGTCTCCTCTCTGCACTATATCTCTGATGATATGATACTTCCTCTCAATGTGTTTGCTCGCTTTGTGAGCTCTTGGTTCCTTCGAATTTGCCACAACACCAGAATTGTCACAATAAATGGTGATGCTCTTGGGCAGATTCGTAACCACACCTAAGTCCATAAGAAAGTTCTTGAGCCATACAACCTCCTTTGCAGCCTCCGAAGCGGCCACATATTCGGCTTCCATGGTAGAGTCTGCAATGCATTTCTGCTTTACACTCTTCCAAATTACGGCTCCACCTCCTAAGGTAAACACATAACCAGAAGTAGATTTCCTCGAGTCCTGATCAGCTTGAAAGTCTGAATCAGTATATCCCAAAGGACATAGCTCGCCTGCTTTGTAAACTAGAACATAGTCCTTAGTCCGTTTAAGGTACTTGAGTATGTTCTTTACTGCAGTCCAATGTCCTTGGCCCGGATTTGATTGATATCTTGCTACCATGCCAACAGCAAAGCAAATATCAGGCCTTGTACAAAGCATAGCATACATGAGACTACCAACTGCCGAAGCGTATGGTATCCTTCTCATCTCTGCTATCTCAGATGCTGTCTTAGGACACATCTCTTGAGATAAATGGATGTCATGTCTAAAAGGTAAGAAACCTTTCTTGGCATCTTGCATGCTAAAGCGACTAAGTACAATGTCGATGTAGGGTTCTTGAGATAAGCACAACATCCTTTTCTCACGATCCCTAAGGACCTTGATACCTAGAATGTGTCCCGCGTCTCCCATATCCTTCATCTCGAACTGGTTTGACAACCAAGTTCGTACTGATGACAACATCTTTTTATTGTTTCCAATTAGAAGAATGTCATCTACATATAAAACTAAGAACACCACATTCCCTTTTTCTACCTTCTTGTACACGCAGCTCTCGTTAGGGCATTTTTCGAATCCAAACTTATGAACAGTTTGATCGAAGCACTGATTCCATGATCTAGATGCTTGCTTGAGGCCATAAATGGCCTTCTTAAGCTTCCAAACCATGTGCTCTTTGCCCTTCACGGCATAACCCTCGGGTTGTTCCATGTAGATGGTCTCCTCAAGACTACCGTTCAAGAACGCAGTCTTAACGTCCATCTGCCACACATCCCAATCCATGTAAGCTGCAATAGACAACAGTATCCGGATCGATTTGATTATGGCCACCGGGGAGAAGGTCTCGTCGTAGTCGACACCTTCCTTTTGGGTATACCCCTTAGCCACTAGTCTTGCCTCAAAGACTTTAACTCGTCCATCAGGTCCACGTTTACGTTTGTATATCCACTTGCTCCCAATGGCAAAGTACAACCTTCAAGTAGGACGGACAAATCGTAGACGTCTTTGTCTATCATAGATTGTAGTTCCGAATCCATTGCTTTCACCCATTCGCAATGATCGACATCACGCCTGCGCCTCTGCAAAATTCCGGGGATCCCAGGTACATTGCTTTGTCCGAGGAGTGATCCATAGATTCTCCCAAACCAATGTACCTTTCGGGCTCATGAGAGACCCTCCCACTGCGGCGCGACACTACAACATTAGGTGTAGAAGTTGAAGGTTCGGGAATAGGTTGTAAGATTGGTACTTGTTCTTGGTTAATGGAACTTGTGACTGAAGTGAGCTCTTCTAGAGCTACCTCACTGCTGGGTTTATGATTCATAACAAAATCTTCCTCTAAGAATGTCGCATGAGTACTCACAATGACTTTCTTGTCCTGGAGACTATAGAATTCATAAGCTTTCGAACCTTTTGGGTACCCTATAAACAAGCATACCTCTGTCCTTGAGCCCAGCTTAGTTGGATCCTTTTCCAAAACATGAGCTGGACACCCCCATATCTTGAGATGTTCTAGATTGGGCTTACGCCCAGTCCACAACTCATATGGGGTAGTAGGAACAGATTTTGACGGTAAATTGTCTAAAATATGACTCGCGGAAAGCAAGGCATGTCCCCAAAACGAAATAGGCAGTCGTGCATAACTCATCATCGATCGGACCATGTTTAACAAGGTCCTATTCCTTCTTTCAGCTACGTCATTCTGCTGGGGTGTGCCCGGCGCAGTCGTTTGTGATTCAATTCCTCTACTAATAAGTAGTCCAAAACTCGGCACTGAGGTATTCGCCTCCGCGATCAGATCGCAGACTTTTGATACGTTTTCCATGATGCGTCTCGGCATAAGCCTTAAACTCCTTGAATTTGTCAAAAGCTTCAGACTTAAAGCGCATCAAATAAACATATCCAACTTTCGAGTAATCATCAATAAAAGTGATGAAATAGCGAAAGCCGCCTCTTGCCTCGGTTGACATTGGTCCACACACATCAGTATGAACGAGTTCTAGTACTTCCTTGGCCCTATTACCTTTCACCCTAAAAGGTCTCTTAGTCATCTTGCCTTCCAAGCAGGATTCACACGTGGAAAATGATTCAGTATCTAGCCCTTTAAGAAGGTCTTGATCCACGAGAGTTTGAAGCCTCTTTTGGTTGGCATGACCAAGTCTAAGGTGTCATAAGTACGTTTCGTTCATTGAACTTGAAGGTTCTTTTCTTTTCTTCGAAATTTTCGATGCATTATTGAGTTCTAATTTGCGTTTATTAAATTGTGTAGATACGATTGTGTACAGATTGTTTTCCATGATACCACGACAGATATAAGAACCATCTTTCTTAATAACATAACTGTCATTAAAAGAAATCGAATATCCATCAAAAACTAATTTAGAAACTGACGGTCTATCGTCCCACTGTTGACTTTTTGACGGCTTCGTCTCACACATCGACCCCGGTGGAGACGCAGTTCACTGGGGATGACCGTTTCTCATTACAGGAGTTGGGGATCGATGTCGAGGAGGCGGACACTCCCATTCCAACGGGGGGAGTAGAGCGGGGTCGGGCCGCGCCGAAGAAGAAGAAGAAGAAGAAGAACAAGGGGAAGAGCAAGGTGGTCGGCGAGTCGTCGCAGCCGACTGTTGACGACACCACCGTACGGAGGAAGTGGACGGACGATGAGAACGTCGCCCTGTCCAAGGCGTGGGTGTCGGTTTGCGACGATCCCCTGGTTGCGAACAACCAGAGGATCATCAACATGTGGGCTAAGATTAGAGCAGCCTACAAGAGGAACTGCCCGCATGGAAAGGACTACACCGGTGAGGAGTGCCGGAAGGCGTGAGAACGCATCAGGGCCGCGGTTGGCTGATTTTTGGGCTTGTACGCCAACGCCCTCCGCATGCAGACTAGTGGGCGACCGAGGAGGACTGCCGGAGGATAGCAGAGAGTTTGTTCCCCGTGTCGGGGACTTATAAGGAATTCACCTACCGGAACTGCTATCTGGTGCTAAAGGACTCCGAGAAGTTCTGGGCGGGGGTCGAAGCTGGGTGGCGGAAGAAGCGAAGCTGAACTATTCCGACGATTATAAATGGGCAGCAGCGGCGGTTCCCACGACCTCCCCCCGGATGCCGAGGAGTTTCCGTCCCCTCCATCATTTGCTCGCCGCAGGAGGTCCAGTCGGCAACCCCCCACCCGCGCTCACCTTCTTCTTGCATCAAAAAACGCGGGATCAGATGTACACGGTCTCTTCCAAGATTGGAAGGCCGCAACTGACCCCATGGAGAAGAGGTTTCTTCACTCGGTGCTTGGGAGCATGCGGGTCGATTTGGATGCCGCGAGGGCACAGTTGGGGGGCTCAGACGCGGGCTCAGATGTGAAGGTCCCGGGTGGCGACGGCGACGAGGAGTAGAGAGAGGCGGGGCTCGTGTGTGGAAGCCCGATTTTTTTTAATTATGTAATTTTTTTTATTTAATGTAATTTTTTTAAATCAATGTAACTTTTTTTATTTAAATGAAATTAATGATTTATTCTATATATGTCTCGTAAATTTATTTCCGTAATTTTTCATAAATTTAATTCCGTAAATTGAATTATTGTTACTGCGGCTAGCCTGTCGATATCCTTAGGCTAGCCTATTTGCTTAAAATGATGACGTGGCAGGTGGAATTTTAGTGCTGATAACGTGGCAGAGAGAGAGAGTGGCTATCCTGTGGCTGGCCTAAAGCCATTGGAGATGCTCTAATATTCCACGGTCACCATCTTCCTCAACTCTCTCTACTATACTTCTCCACATTTCCAATATAGTAATAAAATCACCATCTTCCTCAATCTCCTCTTCACGGACCGGCGATTCTCCATGGCGCCACCACCGCCGCCTTCCCTCTCTCTGAATCGCTCTCTCTCTCTCTCCCAATATCCCTCTTTTTTCCGGCGATCTGTGCTACTGCCGGAACACATCGCCATAACACCTCGGTTTGCACCACCTACCATCTCGCTCAGAACCCATCGCCTCTGGCCGTTGTCTCCGTCACAGTGCGGTCCCGTCGCTTCGCCGCACGCGTCGGAAGTCCGTCTCTCTCTATTTTGGCATCGATCTACTTCTCCCCCAATTCCAAAGTTTAGATTTTTACTCCTGCTCAGATAAATTTTGAAGAATAATTGCAAAAATTTTAATCTTTGATTCAGAAATAGAGTCGCCGGAAAAGATACATAAACCGAATCGTCGAATTTCGTTGTCCGGAGATTGGAAGATTGAGAGAATGAAAGAAGAGAGGCAATAGCGATTTTGAGAAGAGGAAAAATATGGAGGCACGTTTATATTTTGTTTAAGTTAGAAAAATGATGGGTAAAAATGCATTTTGCTAAAATTATTGCTAAAATTAACTAGGTATATGGTTGAAACATGTTGGCTTTGTGCGAACCGGATACCAGACACGAGCTATTTAGATAGGTAACATAACTACCAAACGCACAAATAAATTCAGATTACTCTCTTATCTAGTCGTAACATAGCTACCAAACGGCCCTTTAATAGGAATGCGTAGAAATTGGAGGATGCTAAAATGGTTGTATCAAATTCAAGTACTAGTTTACTAGTTAAATAAATTTAATTGGCACAATAGTCGAAAACTGCATTAAGGCCGAATTTGGTCTTTACTAAGAAGTTTAAATATGGTAAAGAAAATGCTACATTAAAGCCAATTTTAGTTTTTACCATGTAACTAATTTGAGAATTTGGGTTTGATTTTGTCAGTTTGATTTGGGAGAATTAGGGTTTAGTTTAATTTATAAGATTCACTATTAACAAAATTTAATTAATGATCCAAAAAATGCTAATGAAATCCTATCAAGTTTGCTCCTTTAATATGATTACATTTTATTATTCACTTTAAGATTTTGAGTGTGTATATTATATAAATATTATAATAACATGTGTTTGCAAATAAATTTGGCATATTCCATGATTTATTTTGATGCTTCTGTTTTGAAAAAATTAAATATGTTTCCATAATTTATGTATCAAGTTAGAATTAGAATTCTACTTATTTCTACATGTTAAAAATATATTGATAGAATATATTAATGTAAATATGACTACTGAATAACCACTGAATATTTTCTCATATGTATATAACTTGGGGAAGTCATATACAACTTGGTATGCCTTTTTTACAACTTGGGGAAGTTATAGGCATTTCAACTCATATTGACATTTGGTATGCCTTTTTTTTTCTTCCCTTTAATAGCTAATACTTTCAAATTTTGTTACACTTATTTTTACGCATATAGCCTTAATACAATTTGCATCATGACTACATTAATTTTGCATTAAGAATTGTAACTTTGCACTGTGAATATATTTTCAAGGGAGTGATCAATTGCTAACTCATCATTTAATTGCTAACTACAATTAATTTAAGGCCATAGGATTTTAAAAAACGTGTGGTCTACAATTTGCCACGTGTAATTTTCGTTTTTATTAATTAAATCGAAAAAGATAAAAAAAAAACTCCAAATTAGGGTTTTGGATGAAAATGTCAATATAGTGTTCCGAAAATATCAACACAATGCTTTGAGAATGTCAACACAATGCTTTAAGAATGTTAACTCATTGTTTATATTGACATTGTACATGTATTATATTGACATATTTTATATAGTATGTTGACATTTCTGCTTGCACGAAAAAATTAAAAAATTTCGATTTTTTTTTCAAATTTTGACATCGGAACATATGCATACATGATATCGTTGGAATCCTTATGAAATTATCTTTAATTTGATATATGTTATATGAATTTTAAGTTTTGGGATTTCTTTTAAAAGTTACTTATAACTAAACATGTAGTTAATTTACATTAATACCCCTATTGATATTTTTTGGAATTAATCATATGGTCTTATTGACGTTTTTTGTTAATCGTATTGACATTTAGAGATTATTAATCTAAGCCCTTAATTTGAATATCTAATGCCTATTATTTAGTTGTAGTTAGCAATTAAGTTATGAGTTAGCAATATAACACTCCCCTATATTTTCAAAGGGTCATCTTCAAATGTTTATAACACCATAATAAAAAAAATTTAGACTAAATCTACACTCTTGGATTTTAAAATGAGTGGATAAGATTATAGCTCGCAAACTTCAATGAATAGTTGACAAAATATCAACAAAATGGTAATATCGTCATTATATTATCATATGATAATTTTCGTGGGTGTTTTTTTATATCAACATAGTGTATTACAAATATCAACAATATGGCATGAAAATATCATCACAAGGACAAGAAAATATCAACACATTTTTATTGATATTTTACCTACACTATATTGAGATTTTGCATACACTATATTGAGTTTTTTTTGCATTTATTGATAAAATCTGTTTATCTACATGTACGAAAATTGAAATATAATTTATCAAATCTTATCACCCAAACATCGTCGGAACATATGCAATTGAGATCTCGTTGGAATCCTCATAAAATTATCTTTAATTTATTATATTTTTTGTAGAAAAATAATTTAAATCGAAAGAGTTATGTTAATTTAAAGTTTTGAGATGGTTTTGATAAGAGAGAATTGACATTAATACCCTTTAGTTTAATTAATAATTTTTAAATTTAAAATCTAATTTATGTGGCATTATTTCAACCCCTAGATCCCCTAATTTAATGACTAAGATTTAATCTTAATTTAATTATTAATTAATTAGCAATTAATCACTCCCCTTATTTTCAAATATTCCTAAATCCTAGTTAGGGCTGGGTAAAAATACCGAAATACCAAAATGTCGCCCTTATCGTATCGAAAAAATATCGAAATTTTGGTATACCGCAATTTTCGGTAAGGTATCATATCTTACCGATTTATTTCGGTACGGTAATGATATGAATTTTCATATACCGAGGTATACCGGGGTATACCGAAAATACGGTATATACCGTAATTTTAGGTATATATCGAAAATATGGTATATACCGTAATTTTTGGTATATACCGATATCAACATATGCCAAATTATATCAAGTAAATTCATACTTTTACCAAACAAATAAATATTTACATGTAGAAATCAAATCTTGCCTAATTATAGTTGTCGGCAAATTATGTAAATATAAAATCAAATAAACTCAATTAGGAAAACTTAATATCTTTGAATCAATTAGTTCTAATCAAATTATAATATTTCAGTTAAATTAGTTTCTAACAAATATCGTTGAACGTTATGTGATTGTGTGGATAGAGGTGTCAAGTGGGCCGTACCGACCCAGCCCGGCCCGGGCCCGCTGAGGCCCACTGACATTTAGGCCCAGCCCGGCCCAGACTCATATCTGAAGTGGGCCGGGCCGGGCCTGGGTTTTGGTATTTTTAATGAGCCCAGCCCGGGCCCGGGCCCATTTGGCAAGTGGGTCGGGCTGGGCCGAGCCGGGCCTAGTTTGCTAAATGATTAAATGGCTAAATAAAATTATACTTACATACATTGCATGCATAATAAATTATAGAACTATGAAAAAAAAAATTATTGAACTATGATATGGCGTGGAGTAATATAATTATAGGTTAATCAATCAACTAATTACACGCATATAAATTAATTTTGCTCCTATAATCCCACTATTGCCACAAAATTAGGAGTTACATATGATATGCTACTATTATGGAACTATTTTAAATATTACTAGTAATAAATCAAATATAACTACTGTCTGTAATTATGCAAATCAACTACAATTATGTGAATCAAATGTAATTGGAAATCAAATTTAAATAAGTGTTGACTTAAGTTAGTAATTAAATTAATTGATTTTTTTGCATAATATTATTAATAAAATTTATGATTATCTTTAAAATATATAAATATAAAATAACATGCAATCTAGTAATAATTAATAGAAAAGATATGAATATCTAGAGATAATATCTAAATTTTTTACCCATAAGAATACACGTAAGATAAAAAAGCATAATAGATAATACATATTTATACATATCACATAAATATAAATGACTAATCAATCACTTTATATATGGAACTAATCTCTTCAATTATATAAATCAAGTAATAAATTCTAAGATACACTATTTTTAAAAGGAAAAGTAGTTAACAATTAATCTATATAACCATGGAAATAAAATTTGAAAATATAAGTTTTGATTTAGATTGATTAGATAATTTATTTAATACTAAATAGAATAAAGAATAAGTATAATATGATATGAAAAAAACAAATATATTCATATAATTAAGAATATATACTATAAAATTGAGATTATGCCGGGCTGGGCCGGGCTTGGGTTGATCCTGCGCCTGGGCCCGGGCCGGGCCTGGGTTTGAAGAAAGGCCCAATTGGAGCCCGTTTAACCTACTAGGCCCAGCCCAAGCCCGCTTCATTTCATTGGTGGGCCGGGCCTGGGCCGGCCCATACCAGGCCAGGGCTGGGCTGGGTCGGCCTGGCCCGTCTGACACCTCTATGTGTGGAGTTTAATTGTTGCAGTTTTTTTAAGATTATTTGAATATGTTTGAGTTTGATTAAATTTCATGTTTTCTAAGTATTTTGAAAAATACCATTATTTTCATTATTTTTGTATTTAGAATTATTTACAAAATAATAAGATTTTGGTATGTCGTATCGTAGTCCGATATACCGTAAAACTCTGGTATACCGCAAAAGTACGATATACTGAATTTAGGTATGACATATTGAAAATAAGGTATGGTATCGGTATTGGAATTTATAATACCGAAATAAGGTATACCGAAGTTCGGTATTACCAAAAATTTTGGGAAGATAAAGGTATGATTTTTCTCATACCGAATTTTCGGTAAGGTATACGGTATGATGGTTTCGGTAAGGTATACCGTACCTACCCACCCTTAATCCTTGTATTGTTTTGGCAAGTAATTGCATCATCACATCTTCACAAGGCACATGTCAATTTTTCCAATTTTCTAATTAATATATATATTACTCCATATTTCTTAATTAATTATTACAACAATATCTTGTTTCATTCACAATCATATATAATTCGTACTATGCATAAGTTTTTCATTTTGCATTAAATTTTTTTCAAATTTGCATTATAAATAAGTTCCATATTGCATTAAATTTTATCCACTAATTTATGAAGCTTCGGACATGCAAACTATTTTCAATTATTTCTAACTCCTTATTTTCCATTATTTAGTAGTCCCTCCGTCCCGCTTTAGCAGTCCCATTGACTTTTCTGCCGTCTTTTTGTAAAAATGATAAAATATAATTAAAGTGGAGAATTGTAAAGTAAGATAGACAATAATATAGAAGAGTCTTATCTACATTATTGTCTCTTTTACTTTACCATTTCTCGACTTTAACTATTTTTTATCATTTTTATAAAAAGATGGCAGAAAAGTCAATGGGACTGCTAAAGCGGGACAAAGGGAGTTTATTGTAGTAGTAGTACAATTAAAGTAAATTTTAAAATTATTTTCTTAATTCTTAATTCCAACCACAAGAGCCTCCCTTACGGGCACGAGTGTAAGCTTGCTTGGGTGAAACATGACAAATCACTGCTACGCTAAAACAACAAACAATTATGTGCCAACACAAACAGGTCAGATGATTAAATTGCCAAATCTAACTCATGTTTTATCCAAATAATGACCTGATGTTAATGTAAACTCACTTCCCAGCAAGGTTGACAAAGTTCTATAGACAAATCGCAAGCTTAAAACCTACCAAAAGTATGACATAACAAACAAGGCTTATGTCTATTTGACTTGTACAATTCCTGCACTCACAAGTTTCTGTATTTTGTTCATCACCAGAGGGTTCTTCATGTGGTCCTGAGCCGCCTTCGGGTTCTCCTGGAAGTCCGTCAGTACCTATCCCCACACCAATCCAAAGTAAGTCCAACCATGATAATAACCCTCAAATCTCAAAACCATCAACAATGCAACAACTCTCGTTTACCTGTCTCATCACCGGATCTGTCAGGATGTTTTGGATCTCCGGATCTTGCATTGCCTTGGCCTAAAACAGATATCGAGTGGATTTTAAAATCGGTATCAACCTAAACAATCACAACACTGCAGTTTGTAAAAGATGACCAACCTGTCTCTCTTTCAATTCATCTGGGCTGAAATCTCCACGGCTAGCCTTGTTTATCTGCTGTACGCATCTGCAGAGAAATGGGAAATATGTCAAGGTATTGGCTCCTTCGTGATTCAGAGACAAATAAGAGAGATCAATTGGCCAATGAACAAACCTCTTGATTCCATCTAGCAGTTCCTGGTTGTTAGGATCATGCTTTAATCCCTCCTGGTACGTCTCCAATGCTTTATCATACTCCTTCATGAAGAATTGAATAGCGCCCTTCCTAGTATATCCTTTCGAAAAGGTTGGATCAAGCTCAATGCATTTTTCAGCATCCTTGAGTCCCTCAGGCATAGCCCCAAGTTTAGTGTAGGAAGCCGCTCTATTGCTATATGCCTGCACATTCAGCGACACCACAATCAACAACAAAAAACAAGAACCTCATTGTGTTGGGTGCATACATATACGGTCTCAACTACCTTCGGATCATTTGGATTCCTCTTCAAAGCTTCAGTGTAGTGCTTGACAGCTTCCGGGTACTTCTGTTCCTTAAAGTATTGGTTGCCTGTAAAATAATACCAAGTTGAAGTTTATAGTATCGATTTAAGATGCCTTGAACTATGAAGGTGAACCAATACAGCATGCTGGTAAAGAGCTACAATACCTTTCTCACGCTCCTCGTCAGCTAATTTAGGATCATAGTATTCTTGTTGCTCTAGATCTTTCTTTGCTTTCTCTGCATCATTGAGCTTTTTCAGTGTGTCTGGGTTGCGATGCTCTGTGAGGGCTTTGTGGAAAGTCTCAATTGCAGGTTCGTAGTCCTTTGAACACTTGGCCATCTTCACCAAGGCAGTTCCCTTTCGTGTCAATGCCCGAGCTATCATCTTGAAATCTGACCTTAGTTCTCTGCCCCTCTCAACAGCTTTGTCGCAATCTTTAATGCAGTCCTCATACTGCCAAGGTATAGAAATGAGGATCATGCAGAATAGAAGAAACAAGTAACACCCAATAAAGAAATATAATAGCATCTGTGTATCGCAATACCATTCAAAGATAGAGTATCAAGAAGAGATAACAGAATTAAAAATAACAGAACTTTTACAGAGAGCCTAATCGTATTAATCTGAATCAGAAAGTAACTGCTCATAAAGAAAATAAAGGTCCGGACATAGCTGATCCTAATAACACAAGGTACACAATTACGGGAAGCAAAGAAACACAAATCATGGAGAAAACAAACGGTTTATTTGGAATCGATGTGACAAAATTCCATGAAGCTAATAGTCAAATGTCACCAAAAAAACCACTTCCCTGATGCACTACGAAACTGACAGAAGAACCAGTAGAGACTGAGAGAGCTGCTAACCATCCTTAAGTTTTTATTATAGTTTCTTGGGTGGCGGCAGAGAGAAAAGCAGGGATATGACAACCAACTACCGCAAGAAGGTTAAACAATCTCCAAAGTCCTATCTGAAACTTCTTACTTTAACATCCATCAAGAGCAGGGTCAGAAAATTGGCACATCCCAAATGATAAGAGTTAGGGCAGAATGAGTGATACAAACCAAGCTCATAAGCCTCAGCCTTAGTTTAGTTTGGTGAATAAGAAATGTACACTAGCAGATCATACACTATCAATCCCACTCTATCCAAAATATATCTCTTGATCACTAAACTGCATATCAACAAATCAATCCCACTATATCCAAAATATATCCCTTCATCACTAAACTACCACACCAAACAAATAGGCATCAAAGTCAGAGCAATTAAAAACAGATTGACACCAAAGTTAACAAGCCACGATGACCATATTCTTCTTATTCAAAATCAAAGATTTATTGAAATAACAATGAATTACCTTGCCCATCTCCAAGTAGACAGCAGCACGATTTGTAAGGAAGGAGATGTCCTCATCATCTAGCTCCACGGCCTTGGAATAGCAGTGAATGGCAGTCTCAAAATCCTTCTTCTTATAAGCAGCATTCCCAGCTTCCTTCTCTTTCTGAGCCGCCGCCTTTCTCTCCCTCTTCTCCCTATCCTCCTCCGAAATCTCCATCGGCTCAGGCTCAGGCTCAGGCTCAGGCTCAGGCTGCATCTTCTTCTCCACTTTGACAGGATCATCACCCTCAGCAGGCCTTTTCCTCTCCGGCGATTCCTCCCTCCCCTGAAACTTCAAATTCAGCAAAACCCCGAGCGCCTGCATAACCCTCTGATCCTTCAAATACAAATTCAGATTATTGGGGCTTTTTTGAACATCCTGCATCATCTTCACGAAATCGGGCTGCTGGAGATACTCTCTCGTGCTGGGATCACTCGCCAGCCTCACCCACATCTCCGGCCCGAACGCCTCCCCGAAGGGACTCGTCGCGGCCTCGGCGTCGGCGAGGCCTGATTTGAGGGCGTCGTTGGCGGGGTCGATCTGGAGGCCCTTTCTGTAGGCGGAGGCGGCGTCGGCGTAGCGGCGGAGGCCCATGTGCGCGGCGCCGAGGCGGGAGTAGCCCTTGGCCCAATCGGGCTTGAGCTCGACGGTCTTCTCCGCGTCGGAAAGAGCTTCGGAGAACTGGTTGAGGGACGCGTAGGCGGCGGAGCGGTTGGAGTAGAGGACGTGGTTGGTGGGGGAGAGGTTGATCGCGTCGGTGAAGTGGCGGACGGCGTCGGAGAAGTTGCCGGCGGAGAAGGCGGCATTGCCTTTGGCTTTGGCTTCGTCGGCCATAATTTGATGATGATGGAGAGTGAATCACTGAATCTGATTGTAGGAGAATGGAATAATTGATCGAGGCAAGGGAGATAAAAGGGGAAACAGAGAGACCAGAGATTTCTACGAGTTTTTTAAGCTTTCTGGAACCTTCGAGCTCATTCATGCATTGCATATTTTCATTCGGCTTAAATTAATTTAATACTACTGCTACGATTACATTTTTCTCATTCTTGTCCAAATTACTCTATTTAGTCCATTATAATGTTATTAATAATAATACAACCCTAAATTATTAGTGTGTTCGCTACGTGAGTAGTTTCTAAAGTACTATGTGATCAACCACTACGATAAAAAAATTATTAATGACATTTAATATTAAACTATGAAATCAACAAATGTAGAAAGTAACAATATGTCGTAGTAATTTTACTTTCATGATTCACTAAATTTGATCACTCAAAACACTTAAAGATAGTACTATTCACTAAATTTGCTAATCCCTTCGTCTAGGTCTGGAGAAACGGTTCTTGATTTCTCGGTTAAACGAGAATCGAACCTTATCTTTTCGGTTCTCGATTAACCTTGAACTGAAAAAATAAGGTTATGGTTCGGTTTTGGTTAGTAGGTTTAAGCTAATCTCGGTTCTCGATTAGAACCGAGAACCGAGAGGTTAGACCCCAATAACCAATATTTTTTTATATTTAATTTTTAATTTTTATATATTGATTTTAGTTTTGCTATTTCAGTTTTGAAAAGTAAAAAAAGAAATGAAAAAGTAAAAATCCTGTAGAAATAGAATTGTTCGCCGCCCGCTTAGGCAATTAGCATATTTTGCTAATATGAATATTTTAGTATTTAAATTTTGTAGCGTATGTTTGTGATGATATTATTATTTAACTATTATTAAAACCATCAGTATTCTACCAATATAAATATATATGATTACGATTTATGAATTTTGAGTATTCCACCAATATGAATATATGATTATGATTTATGAATTTTGTATTTAATGTTTAACAATTTGAAGTCTAGAATTTGAAGATGAAACATTAATTAAGGATCAAATCCCAGCGCGCAAACAAATTTTTGTCTGTCACAAAATTTCGGTTCCTTCGATAGAACCAAATAACATGTCGGTCAGGACCGATCGGTTCCTTCGATTCTTGAATTTAGAAAAAAAATGGATTCGGTTAACCGACTTATCGGTTCGGTTCCCAACCGAATCCCCACCCCTACCTCCGTCCCACAAGAATATGCACTCTTCCCTTTTTTTCCATCCCACAAGAATATGCACTTTTTTATTATAGAAATTATTTTCTTTTAATGTAGTGAGACTCATTCTCTACTAACAATACTTTAATTACTTTTTCTTTCTACTTCTCTTATTTTACCAATTGTGCATTAAAATTCGTGTCCAACTCAAAGTTGAGGGAGGGAGGGAGTATTACCTAATGCCGCAAAATCATTTTAAAATTGTCAATTTGAAGATAAATGGATCTCAATTGAAATTCTTAATAATTCATAAAATTAAGATGTGATACTATTATAATTTATAATAAAAAAATTATTGAAATCCTCGTGTTAATTAATGAAATCAAATATCAATCCAATCGACTCAAAACTCAGTTCAAATGTCCAACTACTTGATTTTATTAAAATTTGACTAAACTCTTCAAGTGAAATAATCTCAGTTCAAGTTCAACTGATATATTCAATTTTAGTGAAATAAAAATATAACAATGCCCTGGACTACGGGTTTATTTCGCTCATAATCCCTGAACTTTAAAAATATCGTCAGTAGTCCCTGGACTGAGGGTTTATCTCGAAATTGGTCATTTTGGCTTCTTTTTTTTGTGCGAAAATGTCCTTTTGGAGGGGTTTTGACAATTTGGTCTTTTTACACTTTTAACATTTTAAATATGATATTATTTCAGTTATGTACTAAATCTGATATATTTCAAATTTATCATTCTTCTTCCCTTTTGTCATCCTTCACTTTGTTTCTTTATTTCAATATTAGATTCAATTTTACAAAATTTTAAATTACAATTTTTAAATATCAATAAAAAATTTTAATTATAAAAATTACTATTAAATAACAAAAATTAATAGTCATAATCAATATTTGATAGTGTATAATATTTAATCAATAAGGTATGACAACGCCTTAATTTTAATCAATATTTAATAGCTTTAATTATAAATAGATCATATAACACGATTTATTCTGAAATAAATATGCATTTAATGTAAGACTAATATAATTTTCGTTTATTAATTTGAAAACAATCAAAATTTACTAGAAAATTTCAACAAAAATACTCCTATATAAAATTTTTAGTAGGATCAAATTTTTAGTCAACTTCATAATATTCAATCACAAGCAATTATAACAACCGAACGAAGGCTAAATATAATAGCTCTTATTTTTCCATCATGATTAATATTATTTTTCTGTACTTCTTCAATTCAACTGAATATTATATTAAATAACAAAAATTAATAGTTTTAATCAATATTTATAGTGTCCATGAATTAATAGTTTTAATTAAAAAAATTTATTGATATTTAAAAATCGAAATTTAAAATTTAATTTTATAAAATTAAATCTAATATTGAAATATAAAAACAAAGTGAAGTATGACAAAATGGAAAAAGAATGATAATTTTGAAATAATATCAAATTTAGTACATAACTGAAATAATATCAGATTTAAAATGTTAAAAGTGTAAAAAGACCAAATTGCCTAAACTCCCAAAAGGGCATTTTCGTACCAAAAAAGCTAAAAGCACCAATTTTGAGATAAATCCTTAGTCTAGGGACTACTGACGATATTTTTATAATCCAAGGACTATGGGCGAGATAAACCCATAATCCAGGTATCATTTTTGAAGTTCACTCATAAAAATAATTAGAATCCCAGTAGAAAATAAAGGATATTATGATCAATGACAAGAAAATAAGAACACTCAAATAAAAATAAATAAACATATTTCGTTTACTATATAACTTAAAAAAAATCTGACTACTACTCAACCCACAAGGCACCACCCCCAACCCTGCATCATTTATTGTTCTCTCGTCGTCGTCACTAATCACATCGCTAAAATACACCCTAATTTGGTTCCTTGCGTTTTGTGATTACCACCCTCTTTTCTCAAGTCTCCCTGAATTTGTATAGTCATATTTGCCGAGAAACTAAATAAATAATCAAACCAAACATATAAAAGATGCTTATTTAGAATATCTCATCTGTAATCACAAATAAGTTACTGATACTTACGCCATGAGTAAATGAGAATATTTATTTAGAAAATGGCTACATGGGATGTAGGAAATCTAATGCTTTGCCTAACTAGTAGTAGTTGCATTCAATCTGCAGATGTAATATATAGCTCATCCATCCATGTTCCAATGCATTAAAACATATCATACATTACCCACCAAAATATAAATTGTCCAAGCAATCCTTCATCATCTAGCCAGCGGAACCAAAGATCATAAGATCAAAACAGCACATGATATCACATATCGAAATACTATCTCATCCCAATTGTTTACAGTTAAGTAGCAACAGAATAACAGATACCAACAACCTTACCAACACAGTGAATCCTATAAGCAAAAAATGGAATCAGATTGACAAAAGAGGACTTTAGTCGCGAGACACAGTCAAGAAATGATGGTTCAAATGGTTTTGTAGGCAGAGAATGAATTTAGCACCAGAGTACAACCAAAGAAGCAATGCTCTTGAGAGCCAGAGAGAACATTTCATCATCACCATAACATGAGAATGCCAAAATGATACTAATCCAATCAGCAATTCATTTCTTTCCATAAAAGATCTGTAAATGCTCGTCTTTTGGCGCTTGGTTTATTTTACTTGAACAATTCCTGCATTGACAAGTTTCTGTATTTTGTCCATCACACCAGGGTTTTTCATGTGTTTTTGTGCTGCAACTGGGTTCTCCTGGAAGTCCGTCAGGACCTATTGGAACAAAATCACGCATGAGAAACATCATATCAACATAAAATCAATAATAGAAGTGGTCGACTTTTTTATCATACCTGTCTCATTACTGGATCAGTTAGGATGTTTTGGATTTCCGGGTCCTGCATTCCCTTAGCCTAAAAGGGATGGCAGTAATTAATACCCTTGTGTAATACCAGCTTAACAGCCAAATTACAACTGAGGAAGATGAAGAACAAACCTGTCTCTCTTTCAATTCATCAGGGGTTAAATCTCCACGGCTAGCCTTGTTTGCCTGCTCCACGCATCTGCACAAACATGGTAGGAACTCAATGTAATCATATAAAACGCAGTAAAGTTATATACACCAAAAATCTAAGAAAAATGGAAATACATATTTTATTCCTTTTACCTCCTTATGCCATCCATCAATTCCGGGTTCTGAGGATCATGCTTCAAACCCTCCTGGTATGTTTCCAGTGCTTTCTCGTACTCTTTCATAAAAAATTGGACTGCACCCTTCCTGGTATAACCTTTCGAGAATGTCGGATCAAGTTCAATGCATTTTTCAGCATCTTTGAGCCCCTCGGGCATTGCACCAAGTTTTGTGTAACAAGCAGCTCTGTTGCTGAATGCCTGGAAGTTCAATCTTTTCTTTAGTACTCCTAGAGAAAGAACCAAGTTTGTAGGTCTTACATAAAAAGGTTGTGATAATAAATAAATACCTTTGGGTCATTTGGGTTTCTCCTTATTGCTTCAGAATAGTGCTTGATAGCTTCTGGGTACTTCTGCTCTTTAAAGAACTGGTTACCTACAGATTTCATGCCAATAACACTTAGCACAACACAATTTCTAGACGAGTAACCGACAAGGAACAAAAAGCTGCAGTACCTTTCTCACGCTCCTCGTCGGCTATTTTAGGATCGAAGTACTCCTGCTGCTCAAGCTCTTTCTTTGCTCTCTCAGCATCATTGAGCTTCTTCAGTGTGTCTGGGTTACGATGCTCAGTTAAGGCTTTCTGGAATGTCTCAATGGCAGGCTCATAATCCTTAGAACACTTGGCCATCTTTGCCAAGGCAGTACCCTTTCTTGTCAAGGCCTTAGCTAACATCTTGTAATCTGATCTCAGTTCCCTACCCCTTTCAAAAGCTTTCTCGCAATCCTTAATGCAGTCCTCATACTGAATACAAAATTGATTACGGAAAATGGTATCAGACCAAAATTATGACTATGCTTTAAGTAAGTAGCAGAGTAAAAGACAGTGATCTCAAAACATCCCTCAAAAGAAGACCATATACCACCAAAGTAAGAAGATCATATACTATATTGTTTCATGACTCTTATCACTTAAAGATGCTAGTTCCTAGCACCAAGTCTGATGTAGACAGTAGACCTGTCTAGGTCTCACTAAAAATAAAAGATACTAACTTATAACTAGTTAACTACTACTACAGTACTACTACTAACTAAAAATTTTGAAGTAAGGGATTTCCCAGCCCTAATTAATGGAATAGAGATAAAGAATGACCAAAGCAGATTCAGCAATGAAAAATGAAAAACCAAACCTAAAACGATAAATAAGTAGATCTCTGAATAAGAACATCTAGCAAGAAAAAATTGATAACGCAATATCAGCGTTACTAGGGGTGACTTAACAAACCAATAATAGCAGGTAGGTATCTGTATCCTAACTTCCAATGCATCATACAGGTCATAGAAAGCCACCCATCAACTGTTCATATCGGTACCCATTAAGAGAAAAAGAAAACCCAATATATCATCTCTTGCTATTGTGCCATACTCATTATGAACTGAGGTTCACACTAGTTCATCAGCAGTGCATGCTTAGACAAGCATAATCAACCCAGTACAAAGAATTCTACATTGCTATTATTAAACTACAAAAAGTAGCTATCTGCAATTGAAACAGGAGTGAAGAAAAGGTATTCAGACTCTAAAATTCAAACAAAACTTCATGGAACAGCCGGACAGCAAAACAATAAGTTAAGTTGCATTTTTCCATAATAAGTTTAATTACATTTCATGCGATAACAAAGAATAAGTTAAGGTTCATATTATCCTAACTATGAAACCATTGAAGAGCAAAATGTGAACTACAATCTTAGAAAATCTTATATTCATAAAAGATTATAGACAAAGTGAAATATATTATGCTAAAACAAATAAATAATAGGATAACAACAATAACAGGATGTTTTCAAAAGGAATATAAAGGTAAATCACAAGTTTCCAGCTAGCAAGATGTTGATTAATGAATTCGTACATACTAGCATTCACTTTTTCCCTTTATGCTAAATAAGGATAGCGTTAATACTTACTCCTTTGCACAAATCAGTATTAACTGAAAGAGTGAAGGGCATAATGAAATCCAACAACAGAGAGATAAGGGCCAAAATGTGGGTATGGTTGAGCAAAATGCTATGTGTCCTACACCAGTTGTAATTGCCCTTAAGATGTCAAACTGACTCTGCTAAGACTATCCTAACCTAGAAAAAAGAACACTGGATGCAAATGCCACAGTTTTAAGCATCCAAATAGAAAACAGGTATACAGAAGACAATGCAAACATCTTTTGCAACTTCACCAAATTAGAACTCAACCAATAGCAAAACTATACACAGGCCTCATAATGTTGACTGGCAGAACATGAAATAGAAAGACAGTTTACTGTCCACAACGTTCAGTAATAAATGAATATTCATAAACGATTAACCAGAAGCCTTAAAAAGACAATAAACAGATACTGGATGAAAAGAGAAATTGTACCTTGCCCATTTCCAAGTAAACCGCAGCACGATTGGTGAGGAATGATATGTCGGCATCGTCAAGTTCAATGGCCTTAGTGTAATGCTGAATCGCCGTCTCAAAATCCTTTTTCTTATACGCAGCATTTCCAGCTTCCTTCTCTTTCAGAGCCTGCTCTTTCACTAACTTCTTCTCCTTCTCTTCATCCGATATCGTCACTGTCTCGGCTTCCCTTTCCTGCCTTGTATCCTCCTTCACAGGCTCAGCTTCCGAATTCGATTTCCTCTCCAGTGATCCATCACCCGAGGCCGATGGCGCCTCCGCACCATCCTCCTCTGGCCCCGTCTGGAACTTCAAGTTCAACAAAGCCCCCAACGACTTCATAACCCTCTGATCCTGCAAATACATGTTCAAATTGTTGGGATTCTTCTGGATATCCTGCATCATCTTCACGAAATCGGGCTGCTGAAGAAATCCCCTGGTGGTAGGATCACTAGATAGCTTCACCCACATCTCGGGCCCAAAAGCATCTCCAAAAGGGCTCATTCCCGGGCTGGAGCGAGGCCTGTTGTTCCTGGCTAGGGCGGATTCGGCATCTGCGAGGCCAGACTTGAGAGCCTCATTGTTGGGGTCGATCTCGAGGCCCTTTCTGTAGGCGGAAACGGCGTCGTTGTAGCTTTGGAGGCCAATATGCGCCGCGCCCAGCCGCGAGTAGCCCTTGCCCCAATCGGGCTTGAGCTCCACGGTCTTCTCCGCGTCTGAGAGAGCCTCGGAGAATTGGTTGAGGGAAGCGTAGGCGGCGGATCGGTTGGAGTAGAGGACGTGGTTGGTTGGGGCAAGGTTGATGGCGTCGGTGAAGTGGCGGATGGCGTCGGTGAAGTGGCCGGATGAGAAGGCGGCGTTGCCTTTTGCCTTGGCTTCGTCGGCCATGGATGATTAATTAGGGTTTTAGAGGAATCTAGTGTTTTAATTGGGGGAGAAGAAATCGGAGAATGAAGCAGTGAAAAGAGGGAGTTGGATTGGAGAGACGACGAAATTAGACTTGAGAGGCTGAAATGGCTTCTAGAATGTTCCACTAATTTTGATCTTTCCTCCAATCAATAATAAGGCCCTCTTTGGTAGGCCTGCTGAAGCCCAGATAGAGGAGTTATGTGGGCTTAACTAGTGTTTGGTAGCATTATTTATATAACTCGCATTATGTCATCGGCCGACTAAGCCCGCTGGAACTCCGCAGATATCAAAATCAAATCAGTGGTCAAGATATGCTACTCAATAATATCAAATCGAACTAATTTGGTGCGATATGGAGGACCTGTTCAACTGTGTTAATATGGGAAGCATAGAAATGAATCAGGATCAGATTTAAGAGTGTGTGATTCCCATAGATTTATTTCAGAAATCTGACGTTCAGTGTGCTACAAATAAGTCAACATTGTAGGTTTTACATTTATTATTTTATTAATTGGCACTAATTTTGGTGGGTTGATGGAAACGCCCTCATATCTTTTGACAAATTCTAGCATGCTCTGCGAATTTTTTTGGGGGGTTGGTTTGAATACAGTTTCATAAATCACCTCTGGTGGAAGAATTGAAATTTCGCTCATTTCAACACACTACAGTGCGGGCTTCATAAAATTCTTGGACTGGTGAGAATTATGTCATGCATACATAACACTATTTATTGCCTAGAAACAACCCAATTCCGACCATTTCTAAGAAACTGAACAAGCCTTTATGTCCTCTATGTATAATGGTAGGATAAAATACAATGTACAAAGCCAGGTTGTTTAGTTGTGCCAAGTAGGATAAAAAGGCTACGTACGCCAGTCAAATACGGTGATTGACCCATCATGAATAATACCGCAGGAATGGACCTTGTATGTTAAATTCTTCTATGTTATATTTCGAGATCTAATAGTTACTTGTCCATAAATTATGGTGTGTGTGTTTATCCTAAGATCAACCAATAATGTTAGAACTAAGAACCAATTTAGATAGTTAGAATAGAAAATAGATAGTGTAGATCTATAATTTAGATTAGAAAATAGATTTGAGCAGTGATCTAGGGAAACCACTACTTAAATGCATAATTAGAGAATACGAATTTAGTTCACTATAAGAATGATTTAGTTCACTACACGAAGGAGTGAACCAAAATGCCATTACAGTAAACTAAATCCTTGACGGGGTAAATACTTCACTATAAAGGTATTTTGTTCACTCCTTGTTTTTAAATTCATATTGTGAACTAAAACGCTCATATAGTGAACTAAATTGTTTTGATCTAATGACTGAGATTTGCTCTCTGGTTATGCACTTAATATTAGTTATACTTTGATCATCTCTCTATTGTATCATGTTCATATAATTTCGAAAAGTACCATATTGCTCGCTTCGTCCTATAATAAGAGTCACATTTGATATGAACACGAGTTTTAAGAAATACCCCCTCTAATATGTTGTGCATTGTCACCTAATATGTTTTGTATTGTAAACTGACATCTCCAATAAGGTCGTGTAATAAAATGAGAAAAATGTTACAAACGTGTAAAAAATGTATTAGTTGATATTAAAGAGACTGATATGATTGCATTATAAAATTACATGTTTTGCATTGTAAACTAATACTCCCTTCGTCACACAAAAATAAACCATGTTTCAATTTTCATTTGTCTCATAAAAATAATTTATATACATTAATGGCAATTTTTTTTCTCTTTTATTTTATCAGTTATGGGTCCTGTCATTTACTACATAATTTCTATAACTTTTTATTTTATTTTATTAATTATATATTAAAATATGTGCCAATTCTAAATGACTTGTATATATGGAAGTGTATGTAAGTTTTGTGTCTCACATATGTGACATGTGATAGAATCCTAAATAGAATTGGATTTTAGTATAATACATTATTTGGTATAAGACACATTTTACCCTAATTAATTGACTATCAATTAATTATTGTCACGTATCAATTAATTAAATAATCATATTATATTTCTCCAAAGAGAATATATGTTCATATATATATGTGCCGATTGATTGCCAATGATTGGAAAAGATTGATTACATAATTTTTTTATGGAATGAATATTCATTCCCTTGGCCATCAAGTAAAGAATCGTGCGTATATATCATTAAGATTTGATTAGAATTGATTGTGATCAATTAGTAATATTAATAGACGGAAGATTATATTCTTGTTCAATAAGAAACGTATTTACTAATTATTTTGGGCCTCTTTGATGGAAAGGGCTTTTAAGGTTTTATAATTAGGGTTTGTCCTCTCTCTGCCTATAAATACAAGTGTGGGATCCCATCAAATCACACACATTAAGAGAACACATAAACGAGGGAAAGAGAGAAACAAATCCTTGGAGTTGCGCCACAACGCCGGAAAGGTTCAAGGAAATCGTCTCCTCCTTCCTCAATCGCTTCCGCTATGGATCGCCAAGGTATGTTTCGATCCTATTATGTTTATGGTTGTACGTGAAATACATGTTGTTCGAAGATCTTGCTTTATTTATATTCAATTATGTAATCTTGAATATATGGTGATAAATAATGTCCAACAGTGTATGTATTATCTTATTGAATAATATAGGTTTCATTTTTAGGTGTACAAAAGTGCCGACATTTTGATAATAATATTCTTCTCAAATAAAATAAAAATAAAAATGCTCTAGCGACACATAATATAAGAGTGATATCCGAAGGATGAGATTGATAGTTATTTCTCACGTTCAATCACACTCCTATGTTGATTTGAGATTAATTACTACAGATATGTTAGATTTACAGAGAATTACTGCGGATGATTACGAAGAAACTATCAAATGGTATATAAAACTTATTAGGCCCTTTATCTTTGTCATTTTATAAACTTTTGTTAATAAGTCACACACGCATCCTCGGTCATGATGTTCATAAACCTTACTTTTCAACCATAGAAAATTTCCTTAAAAAAATTGTATACCCTCTCGCTTTAGCAGTTCTATCGACTTTTCTGCACTCATTTTATAAAAAGAGTCGAGGCAAAAATTGGTCCCGAACATATGGTCATTTTACGTTTTTGGTCCTAAAACATTATCTTTTGGATTTTTTAGTCCTGCACATATGAAAATTTGATCATTTTGGTCATCCGTCAATTTTTCCGTTAAAAACTAACGGTCAACAGATTTAATCTCAATTTTGACCAACTTAAACTTGTAATTATGATTTTTTATTCCCTAACTAATTCTCTAATTATTTTTATAAATATTCCCTAAGGGCTTACCCAATTAAACTTTGAGAGCTTCTGCTAATCTGGTGCCTCTTCTTCTCTTCCCCTTCTCGCTAAGTATCTGAGATTTCCAGAGCTCTCCAATCCGTTTGGCCGATTTTCGCGCTTTGGCTCCTTCGAGGATACGAAAGAGGATCTCGAGCAAATCCTAGAAATAGCCGAAATCGGCGATGGCAGCCGCGTTTCCGGGTAGGGTTTGGGGGTAGTGGCGGTGCAGCCACAGCGCGGTGGTGTAGAAACCCTCTCTATCAGATTTGCCGGTGCCTTTCACTCCGTGGAGATTGCAAACGAGTTTGAGAGCCTTGAGCGGATCATGATCCACGCGAGCTTCAGGCGATTGGTGACGGATTTTGGCGGCGTGTCAGGGACGATGTGGAAGAAGAAATCCAAACAAGGGATTTCCCGACGACAGAAGCGTCGGATGGTTGTTTTCCGTCAGGCCTTTGAACGTGGATGTGGACGTTGCTGAGTTTTTAATGGATCTCCGCTCGGATCTGGTGGAAGGGGCGGCGGAGGCAGAGGCGAATTTGGGTGGTTGTTGATAGCAGTAAACCCAAATTATTTTTGTAATTGGGTGGTTGCTCGGATCCAGTTATTTTTATAATTGGGTAAACCCAAATTAAACCCTTATAATTATTTTAATCAAAATAATTAGAGAATTAATTAGGGAGTAAAAAATCATAATTAAAAGTTTAATTTGGTCAAAATTGAGATTAAACTCGTTGACTGTTAGTTTTTAACGGAAAAGTTGACGGAGGACCAAAATGATCAAATTTCCATATGTGCAGGACCAAAAATTCCAAAAGATAATGTTTAGGACTAAAAACTTAAAATGACCATATGTTCAGGACCAAATTTGACCTTTACTCTTATAAAAATGATAGTAAATAGTTAAGTGGAGAAATGATAAAGTGAAAGAGAGAATAATGTAGACAAGAGCCTCGTTGACTTTTCTGTACTCATTTTAAATAAATGATACTCCCTCCGTCCCACTTTAGAGTCCCGGTTTACCATTTTTGGGTGTCCCACTTTAGGAGTCCCGATTAGAATTTTCCATAAATGGTATTAGGCCTCACATTCCACTAACTTTTTTCCACTCACATTTTATTATAAAACTAATATAGAAAAGTAGGAGCCACATTCTACCATATTTTTTCACCAACTTTCATTTACATTTCTTAAAACCCGTGCCGAACTCAACCGGGACTCCTAAAGTAGGACGGAGGGAGTAGTAAATAGATAAATGGTAAACTAAAAGAGAGAATAATGTAGAGAAGAGTCTTGTCTGTATTCTCTCTCTTACTTTACCATTTATCCACTTTAACTATTTACTCTCATTTTTATAAAACGAGTGCAGAAAAGTTAATGGGACTGCTAAAGCGGGACGAAAGGAGTATAAATTAATGAGAATTCCTAGTAGATTGTATGTAGATACATGCCAACGAAGACACAATAATTGTACAAAGCATGAGAATTCCTAGTAAATCATACTCCCTCCATCCCACATAATTCGTCCCACTTTCATCGGGTACGGGTTTTAAGAAATGTAATGAAAAGTGAGTTGAAAAAGTTAGTGGAATGTGGGTCCTACTTTTATATATTAGTTTTATAATAAAATGTGAGTATGAATGAGTTAGTGAAATATGAGGTCTATATGGTAAAAATGAAATAGGATATTATGTGGGACGCAGAGAGTATATGATACACATGTAAAAGCATCAAACATAAATACTATTCCCATTAAAAAATAGTTTTAAAACCTAGAGGATACGATTTTTAATAAAAACTTGATAAAACGAGAAAAATACAGAGATATAAAGCAGTTGAAGTATATATATTGTTAGTAAAAATGAAATACATTTCAGTAAAAAAAATAAATTACTATAAATAAATAAATAAAATTAATTTTAATGGACGATCTAAAATAAAGAAACAAGACTATATATTATTCATAATCGGAGATAATATATAGATATAGAGTTGTGATCAATGTCGAATCCTTCTTAAAGACCGAACTAGAGACCAAATTTTGGCCACTCATTTTTCTTAATCTTATGGTTCTGATTAATTTACAATTAATTTAATATTTTATTAAATAAAAACATTTTTTATAATTTTTTTTATAATTTTTTATAATTTTAAATTTTTTTTAAATTTTTAAAAATTTTTTTATTCGATAAAAACTTGCTGGAGTAAATAATGAACTATATTCACTACATAACGAACTAAACGAATGTATGTTATGAAGTAATTTTTCACATTCATTATATACTGAATTTACTTCAACTGAAAGATAATTATGTCATAACATATTATGAAGTAATAAACTAATGAAATGAAGTAATAACATAACTCGAATGAAGTAATAAACTAATGGAATGAAGTAATAGCATGACTGAATGAAGTAATAAACTAACAGAATGGAACACTAAACTAATAGAATGAAGTAATAACATGACTGAATGAAGTAATAAACTAACGGAATGAAGTAATAACATGACTGAATGAAGTAATAAACTAACGGAATGAAGTAATAGCACGACTGAATGAAGTAATAAGTTCATAACATACTTCATTTAGTTCATTATTTACCCCAACAAGTTTTTATCGAATAAAAAAAATTTAAAAAATTTAAAATTTTTTTTAACTTAAAAAAAAAAAAATTTAAAATAAATTAAATTAAAATTAATTGTATATTAATCCTAACTAGAAGATTAAGAAAATGGATGACCCTAATTTGGTCTCTAGTTCGGTCTTTAAGAGTTGATTTGTGGTTAATAGGACTCGATAGATATATAGATAGATATTATCAGAACTTTAAAGTATTTTAGATAGGATTATTATCTTACACCAATATAAAAAAAATGATCTTTATATAAAGTGCTAAACTATCTTTAAAACTTTAAAACTTTATGGGAGTAGTACTTATTTGTACGAGAAATGAGAGATAAGATAGAGCTTTTAAATCTTATCTTTTTTTCCATCTAATCTATCATTTTCACACGAAGAAGAGATAATATTAATACCAACGCATGATACATTATACTATATATATCATATTGAAATAAAAAGTAAGAACCATAAAAGATTGAACTGATAAAAGATGAAAAACAAAGAGTTAATTTAAAGGGTGAGAGACTTTCATCCCTCATCTGTTCTTACATTCGAAACACTAAATATATATAAAATCATAGATATAATCTAAATATAGATGAAAATACACACTATAATTACAATAATAAGTCTAATAGGTAAATATAAGTATTAGTCGTACTATAATTTTATGTAATACTCCCTCCGTCGACGAATAAGAGTCCCATTTTTCCATTTTGGTCCGTCCACGAATAAGAGTCCCGGTTCATAATCACCATAAATGGTAAAGAGACCCCACATTCAACTAACTCATTCCACTCACATATCATTTAAAACTAATATATACAAGTGGGACCCCTATTTCACTAACTTTCTTCCACCCACTTTTCTTAATATTTCTTAAAACCCGCATTATTTAGAAATGAGACTCTTAATCGTGGACGGAGAGAGTATATAGTATAGATCAAACAGATTATCAGTTTATACTGTAGGCCTTTTTGAATAATAGGTATGCAAATGAAATATTTCAAAATTAAAATTGCAGAGAGACAGACTAGGAACAATGAATTGAACAAATGGTCAAGATTATATTAATATGCGGACAAAAGTTTGGCTGCATAATTTTGATTATAACATACACATAATAGTTCAAATAAATATTTTATCGGGACAAAGTATGAGTTTGCATCTAATGAATTTAACAATCCAAAAACCATTTATGCAGATTAGAGAGATACGACAAAATGTGATATTATTAATAATAATAATATTAATAAAAGACTCAGTCAAAATGGAATGATTTGTTGATGAGTATTCAGTGGTGATATATTATAAATTATAATAGTAGCGCCAAAATTAGCCGCAACATGAAGTAAGGACAATACCAAAATACTAGTCCTTTTCTTTTATTTTGATCAGACTCTTATTGACTCAATTTTCAAATGATCTGATCCCAACAATGTGATGATAGGCAATCACATTCAAGTTGTCATTTTTCTTTATCCTATTCATATTATATGTATGTACTCCATTTACAAAATACTCCGTACGTAAGCATTTAATTTTCTGTATTCGATGAATTCAAGTTGTCAATTTTCTTTATCCTATTCATATACACATGTATGTATTTACAAAATACTCTATAATCATTTAATTTTCTGTATTAGATGAGTAATCAGCTATTCGAATGTCCTCAGTAAATTAACACTATAATAATTAAAAATTGAATTACAATAGTACTTATATTTCTAAAAAAGACTAAAGAAATGTAACAAGTTTAGAAGAAAAAGTGAGGGTGGTGGAACAATCTCCGCTTGCTCCGGCAGATGTTCATTTGAACTCTCTCCAACTCGGATACGGGGCAGGGTATCTGGATCCCACCCGGATAATCGTACCCGTAAACCTTCTCGGACTGGCGCAGCAGGGATACGAACAACGGGTGATTGAAGTGCAAAACAGGCACAACCACCCGGGAATAGCTACCCTCCTTCTCGCCCACATACACCACCAGATGCCCCTTCTTCGGCGGGTTTGGGTCCCCGCCCAGTTTTATATAACCCGGATCCGTTTTGCCGGTGAATAGGCTTTTTATGTTTAAAGACTTACCCATTTAGAGAGCTTGGAGATGGGTCGATGGTAGGGTCGCGTGCGCCATTTGAAGAGTCTCACCACCTTGTGCCGTAGCCTCATTCCTCTGCTTCTTCTTTCCATGGCTTGGGAGGAATTAAGCTTATTAATTGGTCACTAATATGTTGAGAGAGAGAGAGAGAGAGAGAGATTGAAATGAAGGTGGCTGGCTATTGCCTATTTGGAGGCCATTTTATAGGAGTGGGAATATTTATTTATCCTCTATTGGACCCCTAAAATAATACTCCTGCAAATAAGAATTTGAGTAGACCAATAGCAAGAAGTGGAAACAAATTTCTTAGTCCATTCATCCTATTCTAAATGACACACTTCTCTTTCTGGATTGCCTCACTCTAATTAGCACATTCCTAAATAAAGAAACACCGTTCTTTTTATGTTTCCGCTCTCTTATTTTGTTCTCCAATTTATTTACAAAACAACACCACATAAAATTTCGTACCAAATTAGAAATGCTACACTTAAAGTGGGACGGATGAAGTATTTGCAAAGACCAAAAGAGATAAGTGGAAGCAACTTGTTTTCATTTCTTGTGAGGTGAAAGAGAAAAGATAACATTGCTGACAAAAAATTATTAGTGTACTCACACGTTCTCATCAATCGTTAAATTTTTTACCGATGTAGATTTTAAGAAATTATTCGACTTTGTAAAAAAAATTAAGAGGAAAAAGTTAGTGACTATACATCTTTTTATATATATATAATTAGAGGTTTGTGTTAAAATGACAACCCCTCTTAAAGTGACACTGTGTCACCACTTATACAGTAATATTATAAACGCTACACATCAATATCCAACACGCTATACAACAATCAATATTCAATACGCTAGACAACAATCTATGGATTGCTGTATAGCGTGTTGGATATTGCTGGACAAGAAAAATTGCTGTATAAAGAGCAACAAATTGCTGGCCGAGTTTTTCAACTTTTTTTTTGCCATGCGACAGCTTATTATTCGTCCACGTGTACAAATGATTGGTAGTAATAGTTGTATGGTGTTATTTTAAGGGATGATGGCACCCTAACACTCCCCTATAATTAGATTTATAATGATTGTGAGTAAAATGAATTAGTAGAATATAAAATTCACTTACTCAATATAATAAAAAAATGAAATAAGAAAATTGACTTAAATAAGTGTTACAAGTCAAACGCATCAAATTAAAACGATATTTGTTCTAATGAGTAATTAATTCAATTTTTTATACATATTCTCAAACACTATGTATTTGTTGATAAATTGATAATTGTTTTACTGTATAGCTAATATTTCAACATGCCACGTCAGAATATAATGATGAGTCTAATCTTAGACATTTTACACGTACACACCACACACCTGTTGTTTATGTAATTTCATTAGAAAGCTTTTTTATAAAATTAATGTCAATTAGATAACGACAAACAAGATAATGAGTGTCTAATCTTAATTAAGTCATAACCACACATTTCATTCATGGCAAACAATGTGGCACAACGAATTAACAAATCAAAAGAACAAAAGTTTTTGTCTAGTTAGTGTAAAGAAAACACAGACACGAAGTTAGATTTTGCGTTTTTTCATGAAAATTTTGTCATCCCTCCGCCACACTAGGATCTAAAGCCATTAAACCAACCAAACATATTTGGATAAGAATTTAATAAAATGAGAGACAAATAAAGTTTTGTTCAGTATTATAAATTTATAATGTACTGTATCTTAGGAATTATTTAAATTTATGATGAAAAGAGCATACCAGTATGCGGACGTGTACAAGCATAACTAGATACATGTCTTCATAAATATAAACAATTTTCAAATGCAGGATGTCTCACATAATGAATTTCATAGGTATTTAACAATAATCTGATAAATAAACTAATCATATTTTATAACATGAGGTAATTTTGTCATCTATGTCTTATCCAAAGTCCTTTAGAACTATATAGGGACTGGAGGGGGCAATCACCTCCTCTGTGCGACTAATTTCCTCTTATTCGAATGTAAAATTGTCATGTCTGCTTTCATCATTTACCTCTGATGTTGCTCCAAAGAACGAAAAATAGCTATATCCGCCCTAAACCAAGCTAGTAAGTAATATATATTTCTTCTACGTTTCCGAATCATGAATCCGCCACTTCGTCCAATTATGCTCTAATTGGTCTAATTAACAATTAACTACTAGTTTATTATGTTATTACAGGTTCAAAAAAGATTAATACAATCGTATCAAAACTCAAAATCAATGTTCCAGGTGCTCTTACAATTGCTCTACTAAAGATTTAATTTTATGCACATTTATCATAATATTATACGTAACGTATTTCACAGTTTTCAAACAAATTAGCTAAAACAAATAAGTAGATTGGCAGATCAATTTCCCATTTCATTTCTATTTATATTTTATTTATGACCTTCGATCAAATTTTTTTTTATGAATTCTTGAAAGTAAATAGTAATTTCGAATCGGGCAAATGAACATGACATCGTCAATGTTGTCTGTTTGTCTTCTCCACAGCGGCAACATCAGTAATGAGGTTTTGGGATTCATCACTTGCCAGTTGCCACAGATATTTTAAACCAATAATTGGTACAAACTTTAGAAAATAGTAAAAATTTCAATTAAAGTTGCATTCGTGTACATTGAGTTGTACGTCACTAGATTCTCGGTGCTAAGTTGTTGACATCACTCGTTGTGTCGGGCAATTGTTGAGTCCATCCACACGGTTTGCCTTGTGTATAATATTCCTATCCTTAGAAGGTCGTCTTATTTTGCTAATCCCTCCGTTCCATATAATTTATCTTATTTTTCATTTCAGTCCGTCTCATGTAATTTGTACATAAAAGTAGGACCTCATATTCCACTAATTTTTTTAACTCATTTTTTATTATATTTCTTAAAATCCGTGCCGATTAAAGTGAGACAAATTATCCAGGACGAAGGGAGTAGTATTTAGTTCGTCCAATGAAAATTAATCTACTTTTATTTTTAGAAATATTTTTACCACACGTTACATTATTATGGATATAAGACTTTTTATTTTGTTTTTTTTATCTCTCATGTTTTCTTAATTTTTATTAATACTCGTGATAAAAAAAACTCTATTTTAGGCGGGATGGAGGGATTATTATGCATAGCTAAGTTTTGTAAATTAAGGCTCCAAGATAATCGAATTTAAAGTTTTAGCATTTCTTAAATGAGTTAATATATTTATTATGGAATACTCCCTTTGCCCTATTATAAATGATGGATTTTTTTGGACAAAAGATTTTAAAAATGATATTTGTTGAATTTAGTTGAGATAGAATAAAATAAAAAAATTAAAAGAGAATAAAGTAGGAGAGACTAGAATATATTAATAACTTGTTGTGAGATATATAAAATATAAAAACTAAACATTTAGTTATTCATACATATTCGTATATGAAAATATGGATAATGTGTATGATGGCTCAGCAAAGTCCCTGTTTTCTCGCTCACAAGTCCATTTGATAATGGGCCAAATTGAGCCTAGTCCACAATCCTCATCACTCTTATCATATAGTACTATCTTTTATAAACAATTTGATTCTCCACCAAATTGTAACTATACAAACATTAATATCCATGTAAATCTACATTGCTCGTGTGAAGAGCATTAAATTATGCAGATATCCATAGCAATTTGCTTGGTGATGAAGGCCATGAAACTTCTTAAATCTTTCATTCAACTAGCCAAAAACACACATGCTGGGTGAATCTTATTCGGCCAATACATGTGTGAGTAGTCAAATCGATTACTAACAGTGTCCACAATAATGTTGACACTTTGGTGGACAAGCCACTTTTTTTGTCCACGGCCACTTTTTTTTGTCCCCGGCAATAGTGGACACGCTCAAGCCACAACTCACATTATTTTATCAATTGTTCGCATATTTTAATTTAGTTATAATAAAAATTATCGGACTATAATAATTATAAAAAAAACACATAATTTAATTTTAAAAAAAAAAGTAAAACACATAATTTATTCCCACACAATTTTATTTCCACAATTTATTGTACAACTATTTCTCTCTTTTCACTTCATCTTGCCCAAATTTTATTTCCAAATTTATTCTACAATTCATTGAACTACGCAATTTATTCTACAACTATTTCTCTCATCTCACTTCATCTTCCCCAAATTTATTATATCCTCTTCTGATCTACATGCCCTCTCATCTGCTCACATAAATTTTATAAATCAACAAAAAATTAAACCTCCACATTTATAGAATAAATGAAGAAAAAAAAATTGATTTTCCGACAGGCCGCGGCTCACCGGGTGATGCACTTTTTATTTGCACTATAAATACCTGCAAGTATACATAGTAGGTATAGTATAGCAAAAGTTTAGTACCGGATATCGAACACGGGGAAGACGTACACAAAGTGTCTATCTTCTACTAGAACTCAATTACTATCTGGAGAAACAAGAATTTTTTTTTTGAAAATTTTTGAAAACAGAAAATATTAAAAGCAGTAACCAACTAAATGCAAGCAAATCACGGAGAGAAAAGTATAGAGATAAGAGAATTCCAGGGATGTGCTTTCACTTTTATGGTTATACAAATTCCAAACTACAATACCCTAGCACAGTTAATACTTTGAAAGGACGAGTCACCTAGCTTATGCTCATGCGATACAAACGTTGATTACTAACATTAGGGTTGTCAATCCTAATACGTAACTCCAAAAAGCTCCTAAGACCCTTGAAAAGTCCTCACTCTCAATTAACAGTGCCGTTTTAAAGGAAGCTAACTGT
>NC_062969.1:35511756-35546946 GCF_023119035.1 Salvia hispanica | reverse complement strand
ATGTGTGATTTAGGAGCATCTATCAATGTTATGCCGTTATCCATTTATAATCGGTTGAAGGGGGTAAAATTGTCAAATACTAGGGTGTTGATCCAACTGGCTGATAGGTCATGTATAAATCCTGAGGGTGTGTTAGAAAATGTGTTGGTCAGGATACAAGACTTTACATATCCCGCTGATTTTTATGTAATTAAAATGAGTGAACCCGAAGCTAGGGAGTCTAGCGGGATATTGTTAGGAAGACCATTCTTAAGAACGGCTAAGACAATTGTGGGTATGGCTGAGGGGACAATTTGCATTGACTTTAATGGTGAGAAATTTGTTTTTGACATCAATGAAGCCATGAGAAAAAAACCAATAGATTCTAAAAATCTATGTTATGTTGATATAATTGACCCCTTAGTCCAAGAATTTCAGACCGAATTATTGCAGGAAAAGCCCCAAGCCTTGGATGTATGCCCAGGCTGTGGAAGCAACTGCATGGTGTGATCTGATCGATGGCCAGGGTTGGTAGCTGTGAAGAGATCGATCGAAGAAGCAATTATGGAATTTTGTCAGAAGACGGAACTAGCGGGATCCGTGGGGGCCTTCTTCAGACGATATGGAGGAAAATCGGATACGAACAAGAGCAATAGGATCTCGGAGACACACTACCCCGCAGAGTGGAGTTGAAAAAGTTGCCAGCGAACCTTAAGTATGCCTACCTCTGGGAGGAAGACTCGTTCCTTGTAATCATCAATAGCGGGCTAAGCGAAGAGAAGCGAAGGCAAGACCTCTGCTTGTCTGAGCAAAAACAAGAAGACGATTGGATGGAGCCTTACGGACCTAGTGGGGATAAGCCCGGACGTCTGCATGCACCACATTAGGCTACGGAGGAGGGAGCCAGGCACATAGAGATTCTCAAGAAAGGTGAACCCAAACATGCGGGAAGACATACTGAAGGAAATCTTGAAGTTACTTTCTCACTAGGCATAATATACTCGGTACCAGATAGCGAATGGGTCAGTCTGATCCATATGGTCCCCAAGAAATCGGGGATCCGGGTGGTTAAGAATGAGAGGAATGAGCTAGTGCCCACCGGACTAGTCTGGATGGCGAATGTGTATAGATTATCGGAAGAATTTGAACAACTACTTGACGGGGAAGGACCATTCCTGCCATTCGTCGATCCGAATCTTTTGGAGCGGCGGGTGGGGAAGTACTCCTTTTTGGATGGGTACGGTGGTTGCGTTCAAATCTACGTGAACCCGGAGGACCAGGATAAGACCACGTTCACCTGTCCGTTTGGAACCTATGCGTATAGGCGTTTGCCATTTGGCTTATGCAACGCCCCCGGTACCTTCCAACGGTGCATGATGAGCATATTCTCGGAGTTGATTGAAGATTGTATAGAGATCTTTATGGATGATTTCACTGTCTACGGAGACTCTTTCGACTCGTGCTTGCAACATTTGGATGTGGTGCTAGAAAGGTGCCAAGCAAAGAGTGGTTTTAAATTTTGAGAAATGTCACTTTATGGTTACAGAAGGAATTGTGTTAGGACACGTGGTGTCAGAAAAGGGAATCCAGGTGTATCAAGCTAAGGTGGATGTCATATCCAAACTACCCTTCCCTACTGATCAGAAAGGAATAAGAGGTTTTCTTGGCCATGTTGGGATTTTATCGAAGATTTATCAAGGATTTCGCCAAGATTGCCCGACCCCTTACCAGACTTCTCCAGAACGAGGTGGAGTTCGTTTTCGACGAGCATTGCAAGGCTGCTTTCAACCTCCTCAAGGAAAAATTGATTTCTGCACCGATTATTCAGGCTCCTAACTGGGATCACCCCTTCGAGGTGATGTGCGATGCTAGTGACTATGCCGTGGGGGCCGTACTAGGTCAGAAGATCGATGGGAAAAGGTACGTGATATTCTATGCATCTAAGACCTTGAATCAAGCCCAACAGAATTATGACACCACCAAGAAGGAGATGTTGGCGGTTATCTATTCATTCGAAAAGTTCTGTACCTACTGGATCCAGAGTCATCGTCTATACCGATCATGCGGCAATTAAGTATCTCATTGTAAAGAAGGAGTCAAAACCCCGACTGATCAGATGGGTGCTGCTTTTACAAGAATTCGATTGGGAAGTAGAAGACAAAAAGGGGGTTGAAAACAAAGTAGCGGACCACTTGAGCAGAATAATACAAGAAGGGAACAGTGAGGATGTGAGAGATCGATTCCCGGAAGAGCATTTGTGTGAAGTGATTTTCTCCGCAAGGAAGATCGATTGGGAAGAAGTGATGAGGCTTACTGGGCAGGACGCAACAACCAAGGGCAAGGAGAAAGTAGGACAGGAACCCTGGTATGCGGACTTGGCCAACTACCTAGTGACGGGAGAGCTACCAATGGTGCCAAACGTGACAAAGGCTCAGAGGATGAAGATCAAGAGCGAAGCAAAGTATTATTTCTGGGACGACCCATACTTGTGGAAGGCAGGAACCGACCAGGTCATAAGGAGATGTGTTCCTGACTGGGAGCAACGAGATGTACTAACGCACTGCCACTCCTTGGCATGTGGAGGACATTTCGGACCAAGGAAGACTGCCAGAAAGGTGCTGGATAGCGGATTCTACTGGCCAACCCTGAACAGAGATGCATACGAGTTCTGCAAAGGCTGTGACCGTTGCCAACTGACCGGTGGGATCTCCGCGAGGGACGAAATGCCGCAAGTTCCAGTAATTGTTTGTGAGGTGTTCGACATCTGGGGTATGGACTTCATGGGTCCATTTCCCTCATCCTATGGGAACTCCTATATCCTGGTGGCAGTTGACTATGTATCAAAGTGGATAGAAGCCAAGGCCACAAACCTGTGAATCTAAAGAAGTCACCAAGTTACTCAAGAGTCATATATTCGGCCCGATTTGGGATACCAAGGGTAATCATCTCCGATCAAGGGACTCACTTCTGCAGCCGAACGGTCGAAGCATTGATGAAGAAATACGGAGTTCATCACCGCCTATCTAGTCCTTACCACTCTCAAGCCAACGGGCAAGCAGATATCTAAAACAGGGAAATAAAGAGCATTTTAGAGAAGACAATCAACCCCTCCATAAAAGATTGGAGCACAAGGTTGGAGGATGCTCGGTTGGGCATATCTTACTGTACTCACAAAACTCCTATCGGGATGTCCCCCTATCGCATCGCCTTTGGGAAGATGTGCCATTCTGCCAAGTAGGAATTGAACACCGAGCGTACGGGGCAGTTCAAAGCAGGTTAACGTGGGATGTTAAGGCCTATGAAGAGGAAAGAAGCTTCAACAACAAGAGCTAGAAGAACTCAGATAGGAGTCATTTGACTATATGATTTGTGCTTATTGACCAGGTAAAACTTTAAATACCCTTAGTAATGATGTAAATATTGTGAATATTTAGTAATTTAACTTAAGTTAAGAAAAACACCAAAAAGATTTTCGGATCTTAAATATTAATTCAGTCTCCGTACTGACCACGAGATACCACTTGGGTGAAACTTTGAATTATATTTAAGAGCCATTTATTTGCTTTATTTCTATTTCTAGCTAATTGAAAAGGGGGAGATGAGTGAAGTTTGAATTTTTGGGTGTTGCAGCTTTGCAGGCGAGTGCAGAGACTGGGAGGGCGCGTGGAGCAGAGACGTGACAGAAGACGTCCAATCAGCTGCGAGAATGCTCAACCGCCTCCCACCCGAAGCGTCGCAACCTGGCAACCGCCTACAACCGGTCAAAACCCTCAACTGCCCACCCCACTATAAAATACCCCACCGCCTACTCCCCTTCACTTTACAAACCCTTACCTGCATTCTCTCACCCACAACCACCACCCCACTCCGAAAACTACCACCCCACTACGAAAACCACCGTGAATCACTACCGGAAAAAGAGAACCACCACCGATACAAGCCATGGCAAAGAGAAGAGCAACCGATAACCCAGCATCTACCACCGGCGAAGACCCGCCAGAAGTCCGAGCGACAGCCGAATCGCAGCCGCCAAGTCCACAACGATCACAGCCAACGCCGACGACACAAATTCCGGCAATGGTTCCTTTAGACGCACTGGCAGCGTATCTAAGGCAACAAGACCCGAACAAAGATTGGACAGCGACCCTGGCCGGATTTAGCCTGACCGGAGGAATGCCGGTGACACCAAACCCTACCCCAACTGCGACCACAGTAAACCCACCCACCACCACCCCAAAAACCTCAAATCCGACATCCGAAAAGACCTCCCCAACAGTAACTGCACAATCAGAACCCTCTCACCCTTCTCCCATACACCAACAAACAGAGCCGCTCGACGTTAGCCCTCTTTCCGCCTATCAAGATCCCAACTGGGGAGAAACAGAGGAAAAGGAGAGCGGAGGGGGAGTAAGCGAGGGCGAGAAGGATGAAGCAGAGAAGGAGGAGATAGACCTGAACGAAATGGCCAAGAAGCAAGGGTTAATGACGGATGATGAGTTCCAAGCGGTTTTGAGCAAGGGAGATAGGATCGTGGTAAACCCTGAAGGGGTGGCTGAGGTACTGGACCTCGCATCCCACGCAGTAGAAAGGGGGGAAACAGCCATGGAAGCAGATGAGTCAGAGAGGGTAGTCAACCAATCCGTGGAGGAGATGACATAAGAACAACCGGAGAGAGCTGAGCAACTTGAGGAGGAGAGGCAAGAACCAGAAACACATCAAGAGGAAGCCTCAGTGGTAACTAAACCAGAGCCAGTAAAGAGGAGGCTAGTGTTGAAGAACGACCCCAAGGCAGAAAGGCAGAAACCCCAAAGAGTGTCACAGAGATGCTTAGGAAAGTGGAAGTCCAACAAGGCAGGAGCAAACACAGCAGCAGATGCAGTGGAGGTCTCTAGCGAAGACGAGAAGACTACTCCTACAAAACCTAGGGATGAGTGATGCACTTTTTATTTGCACTATAAATACCTGCAAGTATACAGAGTAGGTATAGTATAGCAAAAGGTTAGTACCGGATATCGAACACGGGGAAGACGTACACAAAGTGTCTATCTCCTACTAGAACTCAATTACTATCTGGAGAAACAAGAATTTTTTTTTGAAAATTTTTGAAAACAGAAAATATTAAAAGCAGTAACCAACTAAATGCAAGCAAATCACGGAGAGAAAAGTATAGAGATAAGGGAATTCCAGGGATGTGCTTTCACTTTTATGGTTATACAAATTCCAAACTACAATACCCTAGCACAGTTAATACTTTGAAAGGACGAGTCACCTAGCTTATGCTCATGCGATACAAACGTTGATTACTAACATTAGGGTTGTCAATCCTAATACGTAACTCCAAAAAGCTCCTAAGACCCTTGAAAAGTCCTCACTCTCAATTAACAGTGCCGTTTTAAAGGAAGCTAACTGTAGTGTCTACTAAGTGGATCTAACTCGCTAGAACTCTGTCACAGTTATGAAGCAAGTTATATTAAATCATACATAATTGTGTCACTCAATTACGAAGCATCATGATTAACTTAGGGAAGAAACAAAGTAAAAATAAAACGGATATTAAATAGAAAACGGAATTGTATAACCAAAGTTGCTACTAACACATCCCTAGAATCCTATGAGTTTAGTTACACATAATTGAATAAACTAAAAACATAGATTGAAGGGAAAACAATTTGAACATAAAACTAAAGCAAATAAAACCCGTAGGTAGAATCCTTGTCGTTCTTGATGTTCTTGAAATCTTTCTCCAACTCCTTGCACAATTGAAGTACTCTAGCTTTTGATCTCTATGAATATTGCAAGTAGTAACTCTCTTTCTCTATGAATGTGTTCTCCTCTTTTTGATGAAGCTTGAGGTCCTATTTATAGGGGAAAATTATTCCTCATCATAGAAGGAAAAGATCTTCAAAATTTGATAAGTCTTGGAGCAAATCTAGGGCTGGTCGGATTCGCCGCCTTTCTCCGCGGGCCGCCGCACCTTGGCCGGCCGGTCGCCGCGTTGGAGTCCAGAGACTCGACCCTTCGGTGGCGGACCGCCACATGTCCTCCGGCGGTCGCCGGGCGAGACTCTTCTCCTAGCGTAAATTTCCGAGGCGGACCGCCATATGGCTCGACTGGCATTGGCGCGCGGGCAGCCGCCGTACAACTTCGCATGGCGGTCGCCGGTCGCCGTCCGACCCGCATTTCCGTACTATGCGTTTTTACTCCCTTTTCGGCTCAAATATGCACATTTCTCACAAAACACGTCAAAATACCAAAATGTATAAAATATGCAAATAATGGACATGTAGAGTGATTTTGATAGTAAAAACGGACCAAATAATGGCCTTAAAACAGTGCAAAATCCGAGCGTATCACCGGGCCATGCAATAAGCCGCCGCGGCTCCTACCCCCCGCCCCAACGCTGACTACTCAGTTGTGGCCTTTCCATCCCCACCCCCACCCCCCGGCCGCGGCGCCATCCGTCCACCGCAACCGTGGCGCCGCTGCAGAATCTGCGGCCGCCTGGGCTCTCTTATTGTGGACACTCTAATGTAGCAACAATCAACAATCATCCTTGAGATATACTACTAGGTAGAATTAATTCCTAGTGTCAAACCGTCAACTAACATATAGTAGTTCATTATTATTGAATAATATTACATCTTAAGATTATTTTAGTTCAATCTTTATGAAATGAAGTAAAACGATTTGATAATGAAGTCCGTATATAATGAAGTAAAACAATCTAAAAATGAAATTAATTATTTGTTTGATTCATTTAATCCATTAGATTAGAAAAATGGATAGCTGAGATTTGATCTCTAGTTAGATTCTAGAAATTCCGTTCAACATTGATCACGAATCTAAGAACTTGTGTAAATCTAAGTGGATATTTACATCAGTGACATGATATATTTAACCTAGTGTACACATTGCATATTAAATCATACTTCATCCGTCCCACAAAAATATGCACTTTTTCCTTTTAGTCCGTCCTATAAGAATATACACTTTCTAATTTAAAAAAAAAAAATCTTCTCTCTCTAATGAGATGGAATCTTTATCTACTAACACTACTTTAATTATTTTTTCTTTCTACATCTCTCTTTTTTTATTTTATTTTTATCAATTGTACATTAAAATCCTTACCCAACTAAAAGCGTATATTCTTATGGGACGGTGGAGTACTTCCTATGTCTATGTCTATGTCTAAGTGAGACACTTCTATCTTGGCCCATAAATTTAGATAATGTAATGAAGTAAATTGTAATATTAAAGTTAAAGAAAGAAAAGAAAAATAGGAAAAAAAAAGAGTGATTAAAATATAATAAAGTAACAAAAAAAGTAGTTAATCATTACCAGAAATTAATATTTTTTAGACATGTTAAATTAACACAAGATAATTTATTAAGACGAGCTTTAAGATAAGAATATGCCATCTCACTCTTTTGGGCTGTTAAATAATCCACCTTTTGAACTTTAACATGATCTTATTTTATCTACCAAACAGTCAAATAATTCATATAACTCATATATTTGGGCCTTATCTAGACTATCACTTGGCCTTATCAGGCTACCAAATAAGTGGTTAAATGTTTTACTTAAACTAGGCATTCCTGACAGAAATACACATCACTTAGAAATTAGAATAAGATAGAATGTGCATATGGACTTATGGCATCCATACATGCCATGCTTAACCTCCAGTATAAATATAATTTACTTAATTATTCAAAATTAGTGGACTTATACAAAAATTATAACCATGGTTTCATGAAAAATAGTCTCATTTTTTCTATTTTGGGTGTTCAATAAAAATTATTCAATTTCCAAAAATGAAAAAAATTATCTCACATCCTTTATCCATACTTTATTCATTTTTTTCCTTTTTTCTTATTGTACTAATTTTTCATGTAATCGTGTCTCATTCACATATAGGCTTATTTTTCATGGACGAAGGGAATTCTAGTAAAAACCAGTGACGGAGCCACCTAAAAACAAAAAGAATTGATTCAATACATTTATTATGTGTCCATAGGTACTTATATTGGATTTGAATCTGATTTTGGAAACCACTGTGCCTCCAAAATTTATCATCATAATGTGTTTAGGTATGCTCATAAATAATTCATGTTTTTGATCCGGTGGTAACAACGCTTCTTTCGCAGTAAAAGACCCAAGTTCCGATCCCTATTATTAGAAATGGGCCACTCACCCCTTAAAAGGCCTCATAAGGGGGAGGGTTATCCACACTTATATAGATTAGATTGGATCATCACCAAGTCGATGTGGGACAGAATTTAGAGAGTTTTAACACCTATTGATGCTTCCCATGTACTTTATTGTGTTATTTTCTTTTTTATGCATTTTTATACATTTAATTTTTTTGTTTTTTTAATATTCTAATGCATTTGAAACCTACACAATTCACATATATATTTATTCTTTTCTGTTTTTTTTAATCTTTATAAGCATTTTTTATACCTTCATCATTTGAGCCTTTTAAAAATATTTAAAATATTTTAATGCATTTGAAACCTACAACTCACACATATATTTATTCTTTCTGTAATTCTGTTTTTCAGATCTTTAAAGGATATTGTTATATCTTCATCATTTTAGCTTTTATAAAAATATTCTAATGTATTTTAATTTCACATCGTTTCAACATAATATATAGAAATAATTTTTTATCTTTCCAATTCTCTTCTAATGCACATCCTTATGATATTTTAATAAAAATAAATAAAATAATCAATTACGATTTAGAAAACAAAATTAAAGAAAATAAAAGGAATTAGTTAGATTTTGAAGCTTCGAAGCGCTAAAATATGTATACCCAAGTCAAAACTTACATTGATCCCATTCTGATGTAAAAATGTAAATGTAAACAAACACTTAGATGTAGAAAAATCAAAAGAAAAAGCAACACAAATTGCAAAATTGAAAGCAAATGAAAGATATTAAGAGTGCAAAAATGACTAGTTACATTCAGATCTAGAACATTAGATGTAAGAGTGGAGCTGCAGAAACACTGGTTAAGTAATTCTACACTCATCACTTTATTTGGTGATGGCGGAGCAGCATGGTGTCTACTGTTAAGTCATTTTTGGCGAAGTTGGTGGTTAGTGTTTTCAAGTTAGTTTCCAACAACTTCATATTTGATTCTTGGTAAATAGGAGTAGTCGTAGTTTCTTATTTATTCCCATTTTTTGCGATTTACTTATACATGATTTTTTATTTTTAGTTTAAACATTGTTATAACACTCTATTTTCTTATAAATACACGATTTAAACATCAATTACTACACAGTGGTGGACGCAGAAAATTTTAATGGTAGGGGCTTAACCATATACTCCTTCCATTTCATAAAAACAGAAACTGTGGTAACGGAGTTTTAATGCAAAACGTAAAAGAAAATAAAAGAAAAAATGGGTAAAATAAGATATATGAGGAGAAAAAGGTAGTAAAATTAGTGTTAGTGGATTGTGGGTCCATTTTTTAAAATAAAAAGATTCTATTTTTAAGAAACGGTTCAAAAATGAAAGAATTTATATTTCTTGTAAACTGATGGAGTATTATACTCTTCTATCAAGTTAGTTGAGTTGTATTCCTTTTTGGGTTGTCTCAAGGTAGTTGAATCATTACTTTTTTGGCAAAAAAATTATCTTGTCTCATGCTTTATTCTCTTTTCATCTCTCTTACTTTATTATCTCTGTACTTTATTTTCTTCACTTTAACATTTAACACATCAATATCCTAAATCATGTGTCCAAAAGAAATTTCCAACTATCTTAGAACGGAGGAAGTATTATATATATGAAAAAAATAATACTCATATCATAAAAAAAAAATCATACTCCATACACTAGTCTAACCCATCATAAATTTAACATAGCTAAAGGAATTAAGGAAGTTAAGGAAGTGATTTACGTGAGAAGAACTTGAAAAGTAGAAAAAAAAAATCTTTGTTAAGCATTTTAGCTATATTTGAAAGTATTTTTAACAATTTATGCAACATAACAAAAGGAATTAAGGAAGTTTTCATTGATCAAAATTTATAGCGTGGATAAATTTCATAATTTTATAAGAAAACATTAATTGGAGCTCAAAAGTCAAAATGGTACTTTTTAAATGTGACTTTCAATATTATATTACTTACTTCTTCCCTAAAGTTTCGTCAGCCATTTTCTTCTTTCATTATCTTCTGCAAATTTTCGATTCTCAAAATTTGTTCAGCCCCTTCACATCATTCAATTCTAGAAATTTAGTCTTCAATTATATTGGTTTGGGAAGGACTGAAAACTGTTTTCATTAATATTCAAAAAATTTATAAATAGAAAAAATATGAAAAAAAACTTGTTGGGGAGGGCTTAAGTCCGCCACGCCACTGCTACTACATATGTTTCTAGTTTCATTTATCATTCATGTCATAACTATTTTCAGTGGTGTTGGTGCCAGAAAACACTTTACTACTTCAACATTAAAATAGGCTCCCATCATTGAAATCCTGACTTTGTCATTGCATGTTCCATTAACTTTTTTCTTTTTATCACGTTCAAATTTTACAAATTATGCATTAAAATACTTGTCATCTCAAATATGTCTATTTTTGTAGAACGGGGTGGGGTGAGTACATGCTTATAGTAGTCTCTACTAAATATGCAGTTAGTTAATCAGATTGTAAATATTATTTGATTACTACTATGATACAATGACATTTGGAGTGATACTATGATTGATAAATACTCTATCAAGCGAATTTTTGCCATGGAAGTCCTTATCGGATTTGGTTAAAATCGATTAATAATCTATTTGAGATTGAGACATTGAAATAAAGATTAATGTCATCAAACCTTCATCGGAGACCACCAATATCACGTGATTCCAGTGTAAATCATTACACAATAATAATAATATTAGTAAAACAATAAAATGTGTATCTGTTTAATTCGTGATTGACCAATACTATTTGTTACATATGATGATTATAATAATTCTAATAAAAAATGTGTATCTGTTCGATTCGTCACCGACCAAATCTGTATGCATGTGTATGTATGTAAAATCATATATTATTACATAGAAAAGGAGAGGACATATATTAATTATTGGTTAACGAAGAAGTGGACCACGTCGAGTACTTAAAAAGATGTTGAACTTCCAACATTTGATGTATCTTGCATATGTGCGATTGCACACTTTGTTTCTCTAATTAGCTATGGAGTCTTTAATATTTAGTCCAAATCATAGCTTTTCCTTTATAAGAAACAACAAGAAAATGCTTTCAGTAAAGATTCAACAGCTGCAGCATTTAACAGGTATGAGTTTATATACTCCCTCCGTCCCAGATAATTCGGGTCACTTTGACCGGGCACAGATTTTAAGAATTGTAATGAAAAGTGGGTTGAAAAAGTTAGTGGAATGTTGGTCCTACCTTTATATATTAGTTTTATAATAAAATGTGAGTAGGAATGAGTTAGTGGAATATGGGGTCCACTACCAAAAATGGTAAAAGTGAAGTGGGACAAATTATGTAGGACGGACCGAAATGGAAAACTAGGACGAATTATCTGGGACGGAGGGAGTACAAATTAGACGTTATATTCAAGGGTGGAGAAATTATCCATATACCAGACATATCGTATTAAAAAATAACGAAAATACTGATTTTTTGATATATCGTGATTTTCAGTATGATTTGATACTTTACTGAAGATTTCGGATGGTAATATATAAATTTTCATATACCATAATATACCACGACATTATGAAATTTCGGTATATATCATCATCCGTAAAAGTGGTATATATCGTGAATTAATGCCGTAAACATTTATATATATAGATATAGATATAGAATATAGATAGAGGGGTGCGTTAGGGTGACACCATCTTTAAAGTGCCAACGTACCACCAATCGCGTGCTGCCACGTGGCACGATGTCCAGCAATATTAGAGGCGTATCCAACAATATCATAGTAGGCGTTTCAGATGGATTTCTACTGATTGCATGATGGTACTACGTGAATTGGTGTGTAGATTGTTGAGTATTGCATTATTGTCTACAATGCAAAATAATCGTATACAAAAGCAATATGTCTATATATATATATACTGCAACTGAAACATTCTATGCTTATACTGCAATACTCAACAATCTACACTGCAATCCATCTATCTCTATCATGCAATCTGTAAACGCCTACTAAATGAATATTGCTGGATAGCGTGCCACGTAACAACACGAAATTGGTGGTACGTTGTCACTTTAAGAAGGGTTGTCATCTTAATACATCCATAGAGATATATATTAATTATATTTATAGTATTTATAGCATAACGATATTAAAGTATACCAAACAGTATACCAAATTTTGGTACTGCACACCAAAAATGCATTACGATATCAGTATTAAAATTGATTATACCGAAAAATTCGATATACCGAGAATTTCAACAAGATAAATGTATGAGTTGTACTCATACCGAATATTCAGTACGATTTTAAATATGGACGTTTCTGTATACTACACGTCCTGAACACCCTAGTTATAATTTGTCCTGAACACCCTAGTTATAATTTATTCGAATATTCGGTACAATATAGAGTAGTGCTTTTGGCGTGTAACATGGCTGAACATTTATTTGTCACTGGCTTGCTTGTGTAGGGATGCAGATTATCCAATTGCAACGCAAACCAATTTTTAATGCACTGAAGAGCCTAGGTATATATACATGAGGATGATTATTTATCTATTTTGAAAATTGAATTTCATTTTAGATACCTAATTTTTTACTCTGTTCCAATACAGTTGCTACTGAGGATGATTCCCCTGCTCAGACTGTCGAAGTGGTAATAAATAAATCTTTGTAGCACCTTACTTCATATGCTAAAGAGTTAAAAGATTATGGTATGAGTTAGCCATTTTAAGGAATTATGGTACTACTCTAATACTCTGGTTTGCTAATTACACCTAATTTCTCACTAATTAAATGATTTGCTAATCACACATAATTTCTCTCTACTTTTGATTAGTTCATTCCACATCCCATAATTTTGAATTATTAAGTGCCCACTTACTTTATTTTAGTGACATCATTTCTCACACTATTTTCTATTTTTCCGCCTTTCCCTTAATTTTGAATTATATTTTACACTCTTCATTTTGTAAAAAATCTACTACAAGACAAGAAATGTATAAGTAGAGTAAGACAGTATATTTTACAAAAAAAAATTAGAATAGTTCCTAGGCACATGGTTTTGAGTACCATCAAAATCCATTTGTTAGGTATGTATATGTATGAGTATGAATTTGTTAAATTGAATGGTCAAGTCTAAGTCATATTATTTATTTTGCTATTTGAAGGATAACAAAATTAAGGATCTAATCTCATGCACCAAGAGTTTGTTGAGTACAATAGAGGATGGGCGAATAAGTGTGTCACCATATGATACAGCATGGGTTGCACTTATAAGAAATATTGATGGGATTGAAATTCCTCAATTTCCATCTTCACTAGAGTGGGTCGCCCAACATCAACATCTTGATGGCTCATGGGGAGATGAACAACTGGTGAATGTGTATGATCGCCTCGTAAATACGATTGCATGCGTCATAGCACTCAAGACGTGGAATGTTCACGATGACAAGATCGATAAAGGTTTGGCACACAATATTAGTACACGATAAAAGAGTTTTCATGTCAGTATAATGATATAAATCAGTATATTAGTACTATGCATACATAATAGTATCACTCTATGTTACAAAATATTAATTTCTTTGACACACAATATCAATATTAATTAGTACTAAAAATTACCTAATTTGAATGGATAATTTAGCCTTTTGGATTATACTAATTAGAAATATTATCAGATGTGATCATGAGGTCACAATACCTAATCAGTATGATTAGTTCTATCCATTTAATCAGGTTCGTGTAAGAAGTGTTTTTATGTTAACGGACTTGTATTTATGATAAGAACTGCTAATAATTTATAAATCATTCGAAAATTTTATTTATTTCATTTTCTCATTGTACAGTTAACTTCACTACACTGCGTCAATACAATGTCTATTAAAATTTCCCTAAATCATACTAAAATAACTGGTGGCTATTAATCTTTTCTAAATTTTCAGGAATATCATATGTGAAGGAGCATGTGGCGGAACTTGGAGATGCATTTGATGTGCACATGACTTGTGGATTTGAAGTAATATATCACACCCTTCTTCAAAAAGCACATGATTTGGGAATTGAAGAGATTCCAATATCTGAAAAGATTTCAACTGCAAGGGATCATAAGATGAAAAAGTAAGTACTTTATTTCTTTAAACAACATATTTCTTACACACTACAAAATACAATGTGGACTATTAGATTTTCAGGTTTGATGTCAACAAATGACAATAGAAGATGTCAACTCAATGTCAACGGGTTGATGTCGTGTTGACATTTTTTATTGACATTATTTGTCATCTGTGACGTCAAATCTGGAAATCTAACAGTCCAAATTTTAGTTTATAATTTCTCAATTTCTCATTATTTCATCTTCTTTTGGAGTAGTTTGCAATATACTCTGAAATTTTCTATATTTAGAAATTGACCTAATTTTGGTGGACGATCCAAAATACTAAAATTAAATTTGTGTATTTTTTTTATGGACGGGGGAGTATTTTAAAGGACAGATATACGCATGTAAATAAGGCAAGGAAAATATGCTATGAAAATGGTCGTTAAACGGCACCTATTTATTTATTTTTTTCTCAAGAATTTGTGTTGCAGATTATTTTGTTCAGAAACTATATTGTGTTTATATTTTATTAAAAATTTAATAATTTATTGGTCATTAGCGTAATCCAACCGTTTATATATGTTAGAATACCTAGAGAGTTGATGCACCAAGTGACAACAACATTACTCTATAGTCTGGAAGGGCTACAAGAATTGGACTGGCCAAGGCTATTAAAACTCCAATCACCTGATGGCTCATTCTTCACTTCTCCATCTTCAACAGCTTTTGCATTTATGGAAACTAAAGATCACAAATGCTTAAAATTTATCACTGACATCGTCCACAAATTCAATGGAGGAGGTAAATTATTTTTCTATTTGTTCTATGATTGAGAAGTAGTACATTCTTATTAGCTATCCTAAATTATAAATCAATGGTTATTATTTACTGTATTAACTATTTTGTGTTACTACTTGATCACATTTCAGCTCCTACTACTTATCCTGTCGACCTATATGCGCGACTATGGGCCACTGATAGACTACAACGCTTGGGAATTTCTCGTTTCTTTCAGACGGAGATAAAGGATTGCTTAACTTACGTATATAGGTGCGATCATATCATACATGAAAAGTTTTGAAATTCGCATAATCATATAGGAAATGCGTGGATAAAATATGCAAGCCATATGATGTTCATTTAATCTCGCAAGTGATGTTGATTGATGATACAGATTTTGGAACGATAACGGAATCTATAGTAGGCGAGATATAAACTACAGTGATGTTGATGACACATCCATGGCTTTTAGGCTTCTACGGTTGCATGGATATGATGTCAACCCAAGTATGTATAAATTTTAAATCCTTGTGCCAAATTAAAGTATACACATATATATTTATGTAATTAAATTTGATGTAGATGTGTTGAGGAAATTCAAAGAGGGTGACAGATTTATTTGCCAAAGGGGTGAGGTGACACCATCTACCACGGCAATGTATGCTCTCTATAGGGCTTCTCAAATCCGATTTGAAGGGGACGTGGTTCTTGAAGAAGCTTACGATTTTTCGAGAAAGTTTCTGCACGATTGGTTGGAAGGAGATGAACATCTTGATAAATGGGTTATATCTAAGAATTTGCCTCATGAGGTTATTGCACAACTTATCCTAAATTTATTTCTTTCAACAATTCTATCGTCGTCATTTATTATCTCTTCAACAGATTCAGGTAGGACTGGAGATGCCGTGGTATGCCACTCTGCCACGAGTAGAGGTTGCATATTATTTGCAACATTATGGTGGCTCCGCCAACGTCTGGTTCGCCAAGACATTGTATAGGTAAAACTTCCTTTTTTTTTTCGAGGCTGCATTCGCCTTAAAGATATACACTCTGCCCCCGTTAATTGTCTCATAGTAGTATGGGTGATCTCTTGGAAAATTGGTGTTACATTTGCATAGTACTTTAGTATATATAGTGTGATCTCTTGGAAAATGACCTTTACATTTTTTTTTCCATAACATTGTATGGGTTCTAATGTAAGTAATGTACACAATAGGATGCCAGATATCCAAAACGATGAGTATCTAGAGCTTGCAAGATTGGATTTCGAGAGATGCCAATCACAGCATCTGATTGAGTGGAGTCATATGCAAGGGTACATATTTATGAAATAATGTATACAGATTGAGTGGAGATATATGAACTAAGTAGTTCAAATTAAATCAATGAATAATGTATTTAGTTACTCACTAACTTCCATTTGTTACTACTCAAGCAGATGGTATGAAAATCAACATTTTGAAGAATTTGGAATAAGCAGAAAACAATTATTGGTAGCTTACTTTTTGGCTGCTGCAACTATATTTGAACCAGAGAAAGGCAAAGAGAGAATTTTGTGGGCAAAATCTCAACTGATTTCAAAGATGATCAGAACAATTTTTGATCAAGAACACTCCAGAGAGAAAAGATCTGCTCTGTTAAAAGATTTCAGTTACAACATCAATTGCTCAAGAAAACTAAATAGGTATTCTCGACTCTTAATTTATTCAATTGAAATAAAATGTTATTTCAGTTATGCTTGACACTTAGTAATATACAAAATATATACTTTGTTTACATGAAATAAGAAGAGCATGAGCAAAAGATATGTTATATTTACATTAAGGTGATTTATTGTAAAGTTTATTCCTAGCAAGTAGAAACTGATTTGATCTTTAACTGATTATATGATCTAGGTCCTAGTTTTATTTAATTTGTTTTATACATTTTGTTTGATTTTAATATACTGAAAAGTATTATTGATATTTTCAATTCTAGTATTTTCATAAAATCAAAGATCGATTTGCTTTTATTCTCTAAATATAACTTGAAAAATGGAATAAAATGGCAAATCAAGCTTTATAATTTTAAATGCCAATAATTTTTAATGGATTGGATACAAAATAAAGCAAATAATGTTAAATGTGCAATAAACGCTCTTCTTAATTTCAACCAGAATCATTCAACATAATTACATGCGTAGTACTCCCTCCGTACCAATGTAATTGAGCCGTATTTATTTTTGGTTTGTCAAAAGGTAGTTGAGTCATTTTTTTTGGGTAAAAACTTTATTCCATCTGTTACTTTACTCTCTCTACTTTAACCTTTAACATATCAATTTCTTAAATCTCGTACCCAAAAGATAGTATGTCTCAACTATCTTAGGACGGAGGGAGTAGTAGTTAGCAGTGGTACCATAATTTTTTTTTTCTTTGAAAGGAATATTGATAATACTGATAAGGGATTACAAGGAGAGTTTTCTTCGAAAACCTTTTAAATTTAATTTGTTAATATTTCTAAATAATATACGTGTTACTACATGTTATTTTATTGACTATTGTTATATATTTTGTGTATATTCATTAAATCTTTTATATTCTAATCCCAATTATTAATTCTTAATGCTTAATTACTTAATTTAAATATATCTTTTTCTAATCATATGGATCAGTGCTGAGACAGAGCATCGAGTTGTCAACATTATGCTAGAATCCCTCCACGACCTATTCAAAGGTTTTGATGAATGCATTAGCCTCCAACTAAAAAGTGCTGTAAGTAATATCACCAATATAGATTTACTTTTCCTTAATCTCCTCCTCTTATCTTCTTGGCAATGCACTAATTAAATGGCATATATATACAGTGGTATTTGTGGGTGATGAAGTTTGAAAAAGGACATTTATGGGAAGATGCAGAGCTATTTGTCACCACCTTAAATATTTGCTCTCTTCCAATCAACGATGTATTGCTCCATCGTGAGTACATAACTCTCTCCAGGCTAGTGAACAAAATCTGCCACCACCTCTCACAGATTCCAAATAAAAAGGTAAAAAGAATTTTATTTATACACTAGTATAAAATTATTAGTGTTACTCTACGCTCTAAACATGTGGAGTACTATAATTATTGAGTTCGATGCTAGATTTACTATGCCAAAGGTGAAATTTATTTTACATAGTTATTTTATACAATTATTAATAAATTCCGATATGCAATGTATGTTACAATTAATATATTTCATTAATTTTATAGGAGGAAGTAGAAATGAGAATGGCAAAAGGCGACATGAGTGAAATTGAAGAAGATTTGGAGGCATTGACGAAACTAGTCTTGGTAGAATCCAGCTTCCTCACCAAAAATATCAAGCAAACATTTTTATGGGTTGCAAAGACATTCTACTATGTAGCCTACTTTGATGCTGCAACAATCCATCTCCATATATACAAAGTACTATTTGAGAGGATTGTGTAAATGTTTACATTTATGCTATGTTTTCTTTCAATAACATTTGTCTTGGACAATGTGGACTGTAATAATACTCTCACTGTGACATATATATTCCTCTTTAGGTTGTTCCAATAAACTTGATGCATTTTATTTATTGGCGAAAAAACAACACTCATTTGTCTTTTACTTCATCATCTCTCATATTTTCTTTCTCATTCCTGCTTTATTTTCTCTTTATTAGTCCAACAGTATAGCTAAGTGGGCCAAGAGAAGGAAGCTTCAGTTGAGCTACAGAGCTAACACAAAATGAGATATATAGGGTATGTTTCGTTAAATAAAATTAAAATAGTCTTCAAATTGAAAGTTTATGGAATTTTGTAGTTATAATAGTATTATAGTTAAATTTAAATAATTTATTTAATAAAATTAAGTACTCCCTCCGCCTCACTATAAAACTAAGTGATATTTGGGTCATCCCATCTAAATACTAATTTATGCATTTTCTGTTTTAATAAAAACTAATATTTTATACTACTCTTAATACATCTCTTCTATATATTTCATTCTCTCTCTTGTCTTATTCTCTCTCTTGCCTTATTCGCTCTCCATTTAAACCAATAAACATCATTTTTAAAAATTTATTTTACACTCCTAATTCTTACTAATTCTTTATCTATAAAATAAATTAAAAAATTAAATAAATATTATTATGATTTTAAATTGGTTATTTTAAACTTTTTATTTACATATAATATGTAACTCTACATTATTTTTTGCATTCTTTAGTACGGTGTGTTAGTATATAGTGCTGTCAAAATGGATATCGGGTATTGGATACCCGATACTCGATATCCAAATCCAAAAAATCAGGTGATTGTATACCCGATACCCGATTTTCGGGGTTTCAGAATTGGGTCTGGGTAGTAAATTTTTGGATTTTCGAATATCGGGTAACTCGATACCCAATCAGGTATACCCGAATTTTCTGATTTATAATTTTTTTTTATTTTATAAATTATTTATTTAATTTAAAAATATTAAATGACTAATTCAGATTCTTAGAATTAGAATTAAGGCAATTACTTACACCACCTCTCATCTCTAGCTTTACAAGTCTACACAGCGCCTCAAAATCCAAATCAGCCATTCCAAAAGAAATTGATAATTTGTCGGCGTCAGAAAAATTGAGTGTTGATTTTAATCTAATCCTCCCCCTCGGTTCAAACCGAATGTTGATTCTAGTTCAAATAATTTCTCTGATTTTAATCAAATCACCAATCTCCCCAAAAATCAACATTCAATTTGGGTTAGATTAAAATACTGTGTTAGGATCCTCCCTCTCAGCTCTCTATCCTCTCTCAATCCTTTCTCCGCCGCCGCCTCTCCCCTTGGCCCTCTCCCAGTCGGGCAGTCTACCTCTCGGCCCTCTCACACCCAATGCCCCAAGCAGTGGTCGCGGGCACCCACCATCGCCCACCGGTGCCCTCTCACGCCGATCCGCCAAGCAGTTTTCATGAATTTTTAAGGGTTTAATTAACCTGTTTGAAGTTATTGGTTGATTTGACAACCTTAATACTAGTAATTAATGTTGTCCGGTCAACGGCAGTATTTAGGTAACTCGCCTTAATAAGCTGAAGTCACTGTTTGAATATCATAATTGTGGTTTAAATAGACTAGAGTATTGAAATCACATTTCTGAAATTTTCTTTTCATTACCGTTTTCTCAACTCTTTCTTTAATTATTTTTGTTACTGGCAATTGTTTATTTGTTTTATTTTTGGTCTAGTTTAAACTAACCAAACTCCATTTTTTCAAATAGTATATGATGCTTAATATGGTAGTTAGTCTGCAAATCTATTCCTCGTGTTTGATATTCTGGTATCAATGACGGACGGAGGTGGGGTCGCGCGGGGTCGGCCGACCCCACCGTGGGTCCACGAATACCGAAAATCTCTATTGAATTTTGGGCTTTCGATCAGCCGTCGACCCTACCCTACAACCTTTCGTTCCAAAAAAGATAGTCTCTCTCAGAAATAGATGATGAAAATTGTAACTTTGGTTCGTGTTTATTGTTGTTTTTTTGGTTTGTTAGTAATGAATTTATTAAAATTTCTATCAGGAATCATATTCGGTGTCCCGTGTTTCTGTATTCATGATAAGCGTGTTTGTGTGTGTGTGTGTTTTACTTTGTATGGCTTGATGTCTTCTATTAATTTTACTTTGTGCGTTGAATGACTAATAGCAATATATCTCTATGTGTTGTGTTTTTCAATAATTTTATTATGAATCATTTAAAAGTAAAATTAATTAATGGGGTGTAAATTATTACTAAAAGTGAATATGAAGTACTATATCATATCACTAATGGTCTAACCATACATTCACCGATTTAACAAAAAACATACTCCCTCCGTCCCAATAAATATGCAACATTTGGTTTTTGGCACAGGATTTTATGAAGTGTTGTTTTGTGAGTTAATGAGGAGAGAGTAAAGTAAGAGAGAAGAAAAAGTAGAGATAGGATTGTTTCCATTTTAGTAAACGTTTCATTTTTATTGGGACAACCCAAAAAGGAAAACGTTGCATTTCTAATGGGACAGAGGGAGTATATCATTATTATCTATTTGATGCACTCATCAACTACAAAAATTTATCAAAACAAAAAAAAAATGTGTGTTTTTTAAGATTTTACATCAACAACGTCGAGTAGGGATGAAAGTCGGCCTTAGTGATCTGATGTGCCGAGTGGAAGGGTTGTTGCTTAACGGATAAATGTTACTCTAGGATTTATTGTTAATTCGTCCGACCTCACTATGAATGTTTTCTGGATCCGTCATTGTCTAGTATTGATATTTAGCTTTACTAAATCTATATTGTATATTTACAGTTATTTTTAGTACTAATAAAAAGTGCATTAGTTGGACGACTTGGCTCATTTGACAACTCTCTAATTAATCACTTCAGACGGTCCAAGAGATTTGGCCACCCCCTCCCGCCCATCCCTACACGACTAAACCCGCCACTGGTCATATGCAAGATTACACGAAAAACATTATAAATATAACTTATTTATTTTTGCTATTACATCCAAAACATAAACTAATTAACTTACATATATGCAATAAATACATACTGCATGCATGTGAGTAAGGGTGCGCACATAGCGACAAATATTGTTATATACTGGCTACTTTTTCAAAATAACTCTTTTGTCTCTTTCTAAATTAATGTACATTCATTTATCAAATTCATTTCCTCTTTTCTTCTTCATCAATTTTTTACTTTTTCTTCTACAACAATTTTCCGCTATTAGCCCATTACACCATTCTCTTTTAAGTTTTTAACAATTGTTAAATCTCTAAACTAGCAATGAAGGATATTGTTAAGTCAGTTACTTTCTTCGAAAAGAAATCTTAAACGAACAAAGACAACAACACTAAATCTCAAACTGAATAATCCTTAAACAACAAGCATTACAAAGAGAAGGAATCCCTCGATGCACCAACTACTACAATAATTAAAAGTTAAAAACCAAAAACAAGAAAAGGAAAACATAAAAAGAAGTAGAAACACCGGAACATTAACTAACTAGTAAGAAGCAGCTAAGCACAAATGAAATCCTTAGGGAGAGTCTTGCCACAAGTGTTGATGAGCAAGCTCAGTGAAATTGGAATGTTCAAGTTGATTCCGAGAATGTTAGCTCTCAATGCAGTGCACAGGCAAAGAGCAGCTTCCAAATCCAATAGGCCGCCGAGGGCTGAGCAGCAAGGGTGGTCCGGTGGGTTCCCAATTTCAGTTCCGATGTTACCGTTTAATAGCTTAGCACATATGCCTAGCTTTAGGGCATCCCTTGGGCAGTTCCCTTTCACTGGGCTAGGGTTAGGGTTCGGGTTCGGGTTAGGGTTAGGATTAGGATTTGGAGTTGGTTTGGGGTTAGGGTTGTTACAAATGTAACAACCACTCACTAGGGTAAAGAACATGAGGTTGATGACGAGGAAGAGGAGAGAGAAGGAGAGTTTCTTGGAATCCATTGGATCAAGAATTGTAGAGAGGATATTTTTCCTTTCTAGTATTGGTGGATTGAAAGATTCATTATAAGGGTATATATAGGAATGGATCTAGCAAGAATATGTTGGATAGAGTGGATCTTTAGACATGTGAAACATTGGTCGGGCAAAATTGGATAATTTTGTTAAGACAGATTGATTCGAAAGTAAATGTATTTGATTTTAAATAAATGGATATTGATTGGTGTTCATTAAGCATTTTACCTATGCCTATCCATTGTGTTATATGCAGATGAAGTTACTAATTAAGCTGGCTCAATATTTAAGAGCATCCACAATTGGGAGGAGGATGCGACGGACGACGCATCCTCCGCCTCTTAGTCCACTACTGCAGCACCACGGACTATGCACATTTTATCCTCCGCGCCCTATGCATCGTCCGAGGACTATGACACGGAGGATGCATCCTCCGGCCTATCCTCCGCCCCTTAGTCCGCCATTGCAGGGGGTGCGGACTATAGGGTGGAGGATGCACACATTTATATTTTTATTTTTATTTTTTTTTGTATTTTCTTCTATATATATCACCAATTTTTTTACTTCATTTCACACCTTTCACTCCACTCTCTTCCTCATCTCAATTTCTCTCTAAATTCAATAATGAATTCCGACAATTTTTCATTTTTGCAAGCACAAAAAATAAAAAATAAATATTGGCAATAGGATTTGCCTTAAATTTATAGTGTTTTTATATTTATTATTGCTAATTGATATGTTTGCAAACATAAAAAATAAATATTGTAGTGTTTAAATATTCAAATAATAAATAAAATACTTAGGGCGGGGCTTAGGGCGAGCTATAGTCCGCCCCATTGCAGGTGGAATGGACGGAGGATAAAATACTGATGTGGCAGCGCATAGGGCGGGACTTAGGGCGTCGCATCCTCCGCCCCATTGTGGATGCCTAAGAAAATATTTTACTACGTATATGAAAATCTTAGACATAGGTGGAGACACCTTAATGGGCTTGAGGGATATAAGCCTCTATCACATGGAGTAATTTTTTTATTCATTCTTTCTAGTGTTATTAGTGTCAAAATTATTTGGAATTATTTCAAGCCCTTACTAAATTGATGTAAATGAAGACTAAATGACAGAAATTGGAGTAACTATTAGGGGCTGAAATTAAAGGAAAAATCAAAGAAAATATTTGCTACAAAAGTATGCACAATTAAGAAATACTCCCTCCGTCCCACAAAGTATACACTCTTGGTTTGACATGAGTTTGGATGCATAATTAGTAAACAAGAGAGAGAGATAGAAAGAAAAAGTAATTAAATATTGTTAGTGGAGTTTCCACCTTATTAGAGAGAAAAAGACTTTCCAAAATTAGAAAGTGTAAACTCTTGTGAGACAGACTAAAAAGGAAAGAGTGCATACCATTGTGGGATGGAGAGAGTAGAAAGTAAAATAAAAGGTTGAGAAATTAGACTCGGCAAAGATCCTATTAATATTTTCCCTGAGTCCGCCCCCTAAATCATAGATATACATATATACTCCCTCCGTTCCATGTTAATTCAGTCATTATTCTATTTTCAGGAAGTTCCCTGATAATTGAGTCATTTCTATTTTTGGCAAAAAGTATCATCCGTCTTACTTTATTCTCTATTCATTTCTCTTACTTTATTCACCATCCACTTAATACACTATTCTTAATTTTCATGGCGAAAAGAAATGCATCTATTAACAAGGAACGAAGGGAGTACGATCTGACATCGAACCCCATCTTTGTGCCACCATATTAATAGTCCACCGTCGAGCTACCCTAATTTTTGGCCCTAACATCTATCATATATGTAATGACAATTAAAAGGATTAGCTAATTATATCCCTATTACTATGATTTCTCTAATTTCGCATTTTTAATGAAATGAGAATCAAGCAAAATTAAATAAAATGATGAGTGTTATAACGAGCCATAAAAAAGTCCAAAACTTAAACCCTTCTAAGGAAATAAGGGATTAATTTAGTAATATTTTCATATACAGAAATAAGAAACGATCAAATTTCCCCAATTGCTATGATTAAAGGAGAAATCCTTAAAACGGGGATTCACTTAACTAGTAGTGATTAAACATACAATTAGCTAGATTTGTGGTGTAATTTACAGGTGGGATTCTAACTCTTAGTGCAGAAATGTGATTAAATTGGAATTGATGTGATGTTCACAAGATGAACCAATGACCACGAAATTATGCAGACCCGTGACTACATTCGCATTATACTTTGTGTAAATCCAGATGCACAAATCTATTGGCTGTACTATTTTATAGTACTTCAATCTCGACCAATAATTATATGCTGAACTTTTTGTTTTTTGCCTATGTTAATTAGGTAGCGGGTTTACACAAATAAAAATAATTAAAACTTGTCTTCCATAATTCTAAAGGTTACTTTTCTATCCATTCTTGATAGGTATTATAAAAAAAATAACTATTAATTCTCAATATCTCATTGTAATTGAATTATATTTATTTTCAAATATTTTATTAAAATTGAGTTATTCTCTTTTATGATAAAATGCAATAAATTTATTATTGTATCTCTTACATTATTATCTCTTCTATTTTATTCTCTTATCAATAATCCAATGTTTTCTCTTTCCTACTTTTACTAAAATTACGTCATTACTAACAAAACACATTTTTAGCACAAAAAATATTGTGTTACGTGTATAAAGTCACTATATTTACATGAAAACATATATAAAAAAAAATTGATTCTCAAGATATTTGACATAAATTTTTGCGATTGAATAGCAGCACATAAAATGGTTCATCATTCTAATGATATAAAAAAAATGATTTGATTTATTCAAAGCTATACATATGGAAAGAAATAAAAATAACGAAAATTACACTTAAAAAGTTATAACCAACTAAAGGATCAAGATTTGAATGTACGTGTGAACAAATGGAAATGTGTTACAAATTAACGAACGTATATATTTGAAGGGATCTTGGACTGGTAGGTTTAATATGCATCCCGTGACATATACATCCAGATAAATACGTTATATATATACTGTAAAATTCCAACCATACAATTCTTAATTTGTTTCATCAATTCAAGAGGGATTACTACTTTAGTTCCCACTTGCATCCATAACTATAATTACATTTCATCTAATTTCCGGTTTCACAAACCCATGGGCTATGTCATCCTGTATTTAAAGCTGTAAAGTTATATCCATGGAAGAGGACAAAGTAGCTAGATTTAACTTTTAAGGTACTTAGGAATTACTTTCTGTAACATTTTTCTTTTATTGATTACAAATAGAGTGAATTTAATAAATGGTAATTAGGCTAAAACCACTTTTTTTTTTTTTTTTATCTTTTGAACTTATTTGGTCCAAAATACCCCAAATCTCTTAAAGAGAATGTACACTAAATCTAATAAGTTGGATACCCAATTTGTGATTTACTATGTTTTTGTGAAGTACACTACCAAAAACACGGGATTTTGCAAGCAATTATTTTCTCCATAAATAAAAAACGTACTAGGAGACAAATTTTTGGCTGATTTTCCAATAAAAGCCCGTGCTCTATAAATGGAAGATTACTTTTATAAATATTGATGAATAGGTGATCAGTGTTCGGTAATTTGGTTGATTATATAATAAATATTACTAAATAAATATTGTTCTTATTGTTTTGGTCCAATATTCTATAGTTAACATGCACCGAGTATTTCTTATCCTATGTAGTTCACTCGATATTTCCATAATAAACCTTTACTGAGTACCAATTGGAAAATTATGAATAGTCTCCAATAACATTTTTACTTGTAATATAAGACGAGTATTTAGTTGATAAATCTTGTCAATTGCGTGTTTTCTCAAAAAAAGAAAATATATATAGTGACAACCTATCGATTAGCCAATCGTTGGGTAACTTAAAAGAAGGATTAATAGTCATTGAAATCATAAAGTTTAAACAAATTCTGGTCCATCCCATAATTTAAAATAGGAATATTGAATCATAAAGTTTTAATTTTTATTAATTATTTTATCTATATACAAAATGACATCTTTTATTGATAGTCAAAATGACATGTTTCATTAAAATAAGTAATTTTTCTTTTATTTTCCTTTCTTCTTTTTTCTTTTCTTATTTTAATAAAAAAAAATGGTGTTTTGAACATCATCCTAACACAACAGTTTGTATATAAAAGGGACATAACACAACAGTTTATATATAAAAGGGACATGAAGAAATTTCAAACTTCATGATTTAATATTTTGATTTTGAACTTAATGGGGAAGATCAAAAATTGACCAAATTTAATTATTTAGTGACTTTTAACCCTTTAAAAAATAACATAATTGTCAATATATCGAACAACATATGTGCTTCGAGATAAGGGAAGAACCCCTATCACGATGGCGTCGAGATACGGAGGAAGTCGCATGAGCCTAATTTCCGTCGATCAACCAAAAGATTTGGGAAAATGATAAAAAGAATGAAAGTAGCGTGCAAAATAATGAACTATTCTCATTATTTTGTTAGAATGATAACAATGTTTCCTAGTATTTACTCCCTTCGTCCTGCTTTAGGAGTCCCGGTTGAGTCGGGCACATATTTTAAGAAAGTATTTGAGTGTGTAATAAATAAATGTTGTAGTGGATATTGGGACCCACTTTTAATTGAGTGTATAATAAATAAATGTTATAGTGGATGTTGGGACCCACTCTTAACACTTTTTACTTACTTTGTAGGCATTTTTTTATTAGTTTATCCCAACCAGGACTCCTAAAGTGGGACGCCCGAAATTGATCAACCGCGACTCCTGAAGTGGGATAGAGGGAGTATAATACTATTACCGTAACTTAATTAACAAGAAAACAATATATGAGAAAGTTATGATAAATCAATAATATACTCCCCTAAATTATAGAAATCCACCTTGTCCTCAATATACGAGAAGGATATGGGATACGTGGGATACTTGTATCAACTCCCCCACGATTGAAATTCACCTTGTCCTCAAGGTGGAAACCATGACACAACTAAGAGAGTTGAAAGCAATAGCTTTGGTGAGGTATTCACTCCTGGATCAAATGCACACACAACAGTAGAGCGTCCTCCTTCTTCATCTCCATCAAAAAACACCAATGGAGGACCATGTTGGATACAAGTCATGGCGGAATTTAAAGCAGCATTATGGTCGTGATAATCGCGGGCTAAAATGGGGAGCATGTCAACGCATCCAAGAATGCTCAAAGAAGGCTTGTCCATTTGCGGAAGGATCAATCGTGCACAATGTCAAGCGACGTTGATCGATGATTCATACTTTAAACATGACTGACATGCAAATCCACATAGAAACCATCATTGTTCTCTTTTAACAAAAAAGAGTCCATCATCTTCCTCAACTTGAAAATATCCAACCTATCATGCTCTACTTCATGCAAAGGCTCTCGGTGTGCAAAAATAACATTGCCTAATCCATACATGCCATCTTTACTGGCATAAATTGATCCACCAATGTCAGCACTAGAACGAGTAGTCTCTTTTGCATGTGCAATCATATGCCATCTTTACTGGCATAAATTGATCCACTAATGTCAACACTAGAACGAGTAGCCTCATTTGCATGTGCAATCATATCTGGGAGATCCGAATCTAATTGTTTTTCATCGGCTATGTGCAAAAACTTCTCAAAGTCTACCAATACCTCTTCCTCCCCAATTTAATTCCGATTAAATAATCGATCGATTGCGGTATCATCATAATGAATTTGACAAGATTGCATTGATTCATCAATATCATAGGAAAAACAACTCTAAAGGGCCATATTAGATAACGGTGCTTTACGGAAGAGAGATTACGTCTGGTGGCAGTACAACAACGAGCATCGGTGCTGTTGAATGGTGGTGGCTTGGTGGTGCCAGCAGGAGGGCAAGCGCTGCGATGGTGACTGCTGGTCAAGCACGCGCTCCTAGTGCTGATTGCATTGCTGCCAGTAGGCGGCGTGCTGGTGTGGATATTGTTGCGAGGGCTAGCAAGTTGGGGGTTTTGTTGCTGACCGTAGGGCAGATTCGTAGGGACGGGTGGATACCCCACGTCTGGTACGCTGACTGCCCGTAGGGAGGTTTCGGTGTGTGCAGATTGTTGGTAACCATATCTAATGTGATGTGATGTGATGTGACTGTGAGTGAGATATAGCCGAATTCCGTCACTAGTGATAAAAAATTCAACAACTATTTAAGTTTGTGATATTATATGACAATGTTAAAGTTGATGGAAAAAATAAATTTTTAGAAAGTTTCGAGATATTAAGTGCTAATATTCTTTATACATACACACGTGAAAATAGTCAATCTTTTTCATGAATTTTAGTTTGTTGGTTCATATAATATTTTTCTTCGAGAATAAAAAATTGATGTTATACTAACCGTGTAGTTCACAATTAAATATTCCCTTCTTCCGCAATGTATCAATTTTTTTTTCATCCACTTATTAATAAATGTCTCCTTTCACTCTTATTATTTTTAGTAAGTGGACCTCACATTCCTTTAACTTATTATATTCACATTTTATTATAAAATTATATATAAAAATAAGATATATACTCTATTAATTTATTTATTTTTATAAAACTAAACAATTTCTTTAAATCGGATCCAATGAACTATAGAAATTTAATGATGGACTGAGGTAATAACATATATTACTTTAAAAGCATATATATAAGATAGTGCTAGCTTAATATGATGTGGTGTTTACCGTTTTATGAGTAAGTAGAAAAAAATTATGATAGCACGCATATTTATGTGTATATATATTCAACGATTGTGTTTTTAACGTTTTGTCAGTAAGTGGAAAAAATTTTATGACCATACGAATGTATTTATGAGTATAGGATAGTGATAAAATGCAAACTCATATACTGTACAAACTCAAAATTTCTCAATATAGTTTCAACACAGTTTTAATACAATATCAACACAATGTAAAATTTCAAAATTTTAATATCAACACAGTATCAATACAATATCAACACAGCATTAATCATTGACTACCGTTGAAATTCTGTTGACATTTTCCTGTTGATGCTTTTTTGTGATCTGTTGACATTTTTCAATGGTCCAGATCATAGTTTTGAGTTTGTATAATATTTAGAGTTTTCATTTGATCACATCCCTATGAGGCAAAAGATAATGAGTATGAATTCATGTACGTATGTGTATATTAGTATATACTCCCTCATTCCTTGTTAACCGAGGTATGTTTTTTGGTACGGAGATTACGAATAGTGTGTCAAGTGAATAGTGAATAGTGTAAGAGATTAAAAAAAATAAAGAGTGTTACTTTTTGTTAAAAATATAAATAACTTGATGTCTCGATTATATTGGAACTTTTCAACTTAGAAAAATAAGTTAACATGAATGATTAGAGTATCTTTTATGATAGAGCAGAAATAGAAAAAAAAAACAACAATCCATTCACGTGAATATATAGTCTATTATCGAATAATTAATTCGATGGTTTATATCTTTTGTTATTTTAATCATTAGTAATCGTATTTTATTATTTTGTAAATTTAGGTATTTTCTATAACAGTTATGTTAATGTATACTATCTAATCCATAACTAAGACCAATTATTATTTGATCTTAAAATGAGTGGATGAGATTAAAGTTTACGGATTTCAATAAAAGTAGATAAAATATCAACAAAATAATAAAATAGTCAATCTGTTATAATATAATATTTTTCACAGTTTTTATATATCAACATAGTGACATCAGATAGATTTCAACACAAGTACCCGGAAATATCTACACAGTTTTATTGATATTGTACATGCATAATATTGAAATTATTTTATGCATATATTGATATAAAATCTGTTTATTAACATATATGAAAATTCAAATAAAAATTATAAAGTTTTATTATTCGATCAGCGTTGGAACATTGAGATCTCATTCGAATCCTTATGAAATTACCTTAATTTGACATATTTTTTACGAAAAAATAATTTAAATTGAGAGGATTACGTAAATTTAAAATTTTAAGATGATTTTAAGGAGAGAGAAAATTGGTTAGTTTTAACTGCCACATATAAGAATTATAAATTATTACCCTTTAAGTTTATTTAATAATTTTTTTAATTTAAAATATAATATTTCACTTGACATTATTTCAACCACTAGATCTTCTAATCTAATGACTAAGATTTGATCTTAATTTGGGAATACTAACTAGTTAGCAATCACAACCCTTTTCTATAATATAGAGTACTCCCTCCGTCCCAAGGTAGTCGAGTCGTATTCCTTTTTAGTTTATCTCATAGTAGTGGAGTCCTTTCTTTTTTTTTTGATAAAGACTTTATTCTCTCTCCTACTTTACTCTCTCCACTTTAGCCTTTAACAAATCAATTTCTTAAATCTCGTACCCAAAAGAAATGCCTCAACTACCTTGGGACGAAGGAAGTATATAATTATGTTAAGTGCTATTTTAATTTTTATAATATATATTTAATCATTTATTAAATTTTGTTCTTTTTTAAATATATGGAGATGGTTGAACTGGCGATTTGCTTACCCTGATTTTTAAAATGTTTCTAATTCCAAATCCATGCATCTGTAAATTTAGTCCAACACTTTTGTGTAACGCTTCATCCATAATTAGCAAATGGTGAGATATATTTAGTCTTTTATCTGTAATAGAATTCTTATGGACCCATTCCTATGATCCCAATGCGTGCATCCATAAATATACTAGACGAACTACTCAATAATGTTTTCTCTCTTTAAACGAATCAATGCAGGCCAACTCTTACTTCACGGGATCAATTAACATCAATATCGTGCCACAATACATAATTAACGCCAACATAATTCGTTAGGTATAATTTTGTTCCTACTTAATTAAATCATAAGACGTCATCCTCAAATTAACATGCATCCAAAATCATCACACAATATTTTTCCCAGCCAACTAATATACATGGGACCCTCATTCAATTCTAAACAAATTCTTTAACATCAAGCAATCAAAATCCACCATTTCCTCTCTATAAAAACCCTAATCCCTTCATTCAAATTCCATGCACAAAAAAAACTCTTCTACAAAAAATTCTAGCAACAATGGCCACTAAGAGAAACACTTCACTTGCTCTATTCCTTTCCCTCAACCTACTCTTCTTCACGTTGGCCACTTCTTGGACTCCGCCGAGCCCTAAACCGAGCGCCTCGTGCCCTAGAGATGCCCTAAAACTCGGCATCTGTGCCGACCTACTAGGCAGCCTTCTCAACTTGACAATTGGGACACCTCCGACAACGCCATGCTGCAGCCTCATCGAGGGGCTGGTTGATCTCGAGGCTGCGGTCTGCCTTTGCACTGCGATTCGGGCTAACATTTTGGGGATTAACCTTAATGTCCCACTCTCTCTCAGCTTGCTCCTCAATGTGTGCAACAAGAATGTGCCCAAGGACTTTGTCTGTGCTTAGTGGCAAAGCATGTTTGCTTGACTTTGATGTTACCTCTGGTTTGAGTGGTTTTATTATTATTGTGCTTGTTTGAGATGTCTTCAATAAAAGTAATTAATGTGTATTGGGATTTATTGGCTTTCTTAATCGAAATTTAGTGTTAACCCTAACGAATCATCTTAAACGTCAATTATTAATTTTTGAGTTCGTGAAATTAGACTATCCTTCTCGATCGATTAATTAATTACAATGCAAATACATACTCAGCATTAGGGGTGTCAAATCGTGCGTGTTGTGTCGTTATCGTGTCGACACGAACGACATGACACGATAACAACAAACACGAACACGACCCGTTAAGAAAACTCCAAGCACGAACACGAACACGATCCGCTACCCTCAGCCACGAACACGACACGAACCCATTAACGACACGAACCATTTCGGGTCAACACGTCACGATAACAACATATATATGACACAACACAATAACAACACTATAATAATAATATTATAATATATTAATATTATTTCTAATATGAAAATTTTAATTTTAATTTTAAATTTTAAAATTTTAAAATTTTTAAAATAAATAAAAATAAAATTAATATTATATATATTTAACGTGTAACACGAACACGACACAAAATAATATTATAGTATACTTAACGTGTAACACGAACACGACACGAAATTTTCGTGTCGTTATCGTGTCGACACGATAAGGACACGAACCCAATAAGCTTTGACACACCCATTAATTTCGTGCAGGTTCGTGTCGTGTTCTCGTGTCGTGCCAAAAATTGCCAGCCCTACTCAACATGTAATAGATATTTTGACTGGAAAATTGTTGTGCATATGAATTTAATTTTAGAATTAAACTCAATATATTTTGACTGGAAAATTGTTGTGCATATGAATTTAATTTTAGAATTAAACTCAATTACGTCGTTAGTAATAAATAACTATGTTTGACTTAGATGAGAACGATATGTTTACAATTAATTTCGTTTTACATTAAACGGCCAGATTCATATCACATACGATGTTTAAAGAAATGGTACTATAAATACCCAGTAAATTCAAAGGCCTATTTCCTACATTTAGGCAGAAAATTAATTCTCGTGTCAGTTGTCATGACTATCGTCCTTCATAATAGCTAAATTGTTAGGCAAGTGGTTCATTTGGAACTGCTTAATATTCGCTCTCTCTAATTGTTAGCACGGTGACTAGGGGCATTTCTTTTTAACATAAGATTTAAAAAAAGTTGTGTAAATGAATTAAGTAAAAAAAAGTTGTGTAAATGAATTAAGTAAATGGCCAGTAAAGTAAAAAAAGGAAAAAGTTAGAAAGATGAAAAGAGAATAAAAGTTGTCATTTTTTTTTCAAAAAAAAAATGAAATGACTCAGTTACAGTGGAACAACTCAGAAAGGAATACGACTAGCTAAAGCAGGACAGAGGGAGTACTATAATATTATCTCATATATATCGATGTTATGAGAAAACTAGAATTAATAAGTTTAATGGGTCAATCCTGATGCAGTTATAGAAGACAAGACTTGGAGGCTAAGCAAGTTATTATTTTGGTTTTATTTATTTCCTAGTTAATAGAATTAGTAGACGGAAAAATATTAATGTTTTCCTTCTACAAATTAGATTTTCCTTTTTTGCTTATTTTCCTTTTAGTTATTTTCCTTCTAGTTTTATTTTCTATAAGTTTAGAATTTTCCCTTGCTTATATAAAGATCTCATTGTTAAACTTAAAAGACAGACTTTGATTATTAATTTTATATTGAGTTTTTATACTCCAATATTTTCAATAAGTTTAAGTTCTTTATCTACCATTCAGTCATCCTCAAATTAACGTGCATCCAAAATCATCACAAATATTTTTCCCAGCTAGCTAAAATACACGGGACCCTCATTCAGTTTTAAATAGGGCTGGCAATTTTAGACACGACACGATAATCCGACACGAATTCGCACGAAATTATTGGGTTTGGATCAAGTCTTATTGGATGCGGGTCATTATTGGGTCGACCCACTAAGAACACGAAAAAATCGGGTCGGATGCGGGTTGGGTGCGGGTCGGGTCGGGTAACCCGTTAAAAATTAATATTATTATTTTTATTTTGAGTAAAGAAAAATTTGCAAAAATTGTATACACAAAATGCCCTTCAAATTTTAAAAAAAATAATATTAATTTATTTTAATTAGATAGCATCATTAATTACATATTTTTGTGACTAATTTGACCTTATTTATAATATTTCATTTTTCATTTGTATTGTTGTACAATATGTACCAAGACCCTTATTAAAAGATAAAATTTTAGAGAGAATAACCATCCATAGTATTTTAATGGAATAATAATGGAATAATTTTTTATTCATTTTATTTAAACTATCACAATGATATAAAGATAAATAAATTGCTTTTTTTTTTACAAAGTATAAATTAGGAAAACACTCTTTTGTTAGGAAATTCTCTCATATTATTTTTGAAACCATTGATATTTTATCATTAATTTCTAACTTTTAATTTTGAAAATAATATTATACATATTGGTTGATTATTCTATCTAAAATTATTAACATTATAATATGGGTCATTCAATGATGAGACATTGTTGGACTCAACACATATAATAGTAATACAACATTCAAATGTATAGCACTTGCTCCAAAAATTGATAAGATCATGAAAAATTATTAGTATTACTATATGATAAATCACAATATTTTCAATATTTCATTTACTGTATTATTTTAATATTACTTTTATAATTATTTTCATAGTGCGTAATAATATCATAATAGAGATGGTATGATGATAACATGTGGAACCCAACATGTAAGTTGTAACATATCCTTTAATTATATGACTGCTATATAAATTGATATATTTAAATATTATGATAAACCACAACAAATTTTAGACCCATATTATAAAATTAATTTATGATTAATAATCTGTTATATATTATAGTGCATCAAATGATACATAAGAGCTAGTTCGACGATAGAAGGTTGTTGCTATCAACGTCTAGGCGTGTGACACTTCAAGTATATTAGTTAATATATTCAAAATATATAATTATGTCTTCATTCATGTAATTTTGGATAATAATATTAAATGACCATGTAATGACCCTACTTTGCATATTTCTTCATGTGTTATAATATATAGAAAATATTTGAAATTACAAGCTTCAAA